>NW_008687606.1:6421-24811 GCF_000695815.1 Acanthisitta chloris | reverse complement strand
CTCAAGAGCCTGCAGCAGTGCAGAGCACAATGTCCTCAGCAAGATGAAAAGTGTGCATGGAGCTGGTCTCTCTGTCAGGGAAGATCTCTGGGGACAAATGCCTCTTCTGAGGGCAAGCAGTGGAGGCTGTAAAGCCTGCTGAAAGGTGGGGATGGTGCATGTACCTTCTGCCCGTGGTAGCAATGGGGATAATAGTATTTACCTCTCTTTGTGCCACATCTGGCCTCTTAACTGCACAGCTGCAAGCAGTGCTGCTCTCTCTCACCTTCTTTAAGGGGCACAGAAGTGGGATCAACAGGTGTCAACATACGTTTTCAATTAACTTGTGGAAACACAGACAGCTATAGTTAAAGCTGGAGACTTCCTGCTGGAAGCTGCCATTTAATAAACTTATTCCTCTGCAAGGCAAAAAGGTTTCGTTGAGTGGAAAAAAACACATGTATTTTTTGTTTTATAAACCATTTTTAGATAAAGGCAGTGGTAAGATTGAAAGTTAAGGAGAGAGAGCTGAACGATGTACCGATTACAGGAGTCTTGCAGTCTTGCAGTAATATTTCATGTGCCAAAGGTATGGTGGGATTTCTGCACGTGTTGCTTAGTGACAGGGTTTGCAGCAGGGATGAAGGAAGTCGTGTCCAGATTTGCCCAGTAGCCATAGGACAGACATGGGATAAGGTGATCACGGCCCATGAACACTCTCCACTGCTGCCTCTCCAGGCAGGGCCACTGCAGCCTGGCTCAGTGTCGCTGCTCCAGGGAGGTTCAGGTGGCAGTGGTGAATTTAATGGGATGAACCCAAAAACTGGGAAGCCCTGACCTGACTTACACTTGTCACTCTGGTCTGCTGCAGGTTTCTCCTGCACGTTGCTGGCTGCTGGGCCCCATGGAGGTGCCAAGGGAGATGTTGGTTAGCCCCTGTGCTGTGTGGTTGTGACCAACCAGCCTCCAGCGCCGGGAGCGAATGCACGCGAGGCGGCTTAGGGCGCGTTTCTGCCCCACGGTACGAGCTCTGTTTGCCATGAGCAGGGCAGGGTGTTTCACAACTGCTGCTTGGTGTTTGCCCCTGTAGCAAAGGTAGGTGGAAGTCGGGGCAGGGCATCGTGGCGGACTGTGGACACAGGCTGTTATCTTTGGGAAGCTGAGATAGTGGCTATATTTAGCTCTGTGCTAGGCCCTTGCACAGTGGTTTTTGTGATTCCCCCCATGGCTTTTCACCCCTCCTGCCTTGCTAAGGGATGAAAAGAACTTGTTCCCTGGCATGGGGAAGAGGCTCCAGGTTGTTTCTCCCCAGGAGAGAGTTGTAGAACCAGTCCCATCCGTGACAAACAGCTCTAGAAGGAGGTTCTTCTTCCCATCATCACTCTCTCGTCACATCTCACCTGGGGTTTGTTACTGTTTTGACTGGAGGATTTACCCCAGGGCCTCCTAGTAGAGGACACGGAGGCTCCTGCACCACTCAGGTGCAGCCCTGCTAGTTTTCTGCAGGAAAGGAGGGGAGGGAGAGCTTCTCTGTCCCTCCAGAGGGGCCTTCTTTTTCCTGCCATGGTCCCTCAAGAGCCACCTCTACCAGCAGGCTTGAGTAGGTCCTTGGGGACCCATCCTGGTCCTGCTACCTCAGTGCCCTGCTGGACACAGGGGTGGATAGAGCAAGTTCTCCTCTCTGTTCGGAACCTGCAGGCTGCTGCGACAGCTCAGCTTCCCAGCAGGGAATGGGAAAGGGGCCAGAGGTCTTGTGCAATGTGTCCACATCGCATCAGGCTGCAGGGCCAAGGCTCAAGGGCGAGTGCTGTAAATCAGTGGAGCAGCTGATGTAACAGTGCTGCCCAGGGAGCCAGGGCTGCCACCATGGAACACCCCATCCCACACCTTGTGTCCTCTTCCAGATCAGCAGCTCCCTCCCGCTACCTTCTCCCTACCACCCCAGCTGCCATTCCCTGTCACTGCCAATGGGAACAGGGTCTCCAGCCCTCTGAACCTCCACGTCCAACTGTGTCCCCTGGCTGGTCAGGAATGCTTGGCAACATGATTGGGATCAGGTCTCCACTCTGGCTGCTGGAATGTGGCAAAGGTGCCATACTCCCTGTGCTCCTGCAGCATCCTGTGGAGGCAAATAGTGCCCACTGTGGTGGTGCAGCTGATGCTGCTGCATTGTCGGTGCTTGCCAGTAACTTCCAAATCAGCAGCACTGAGAAACTGCTGCTGTTGTGCCTTTGAGCCAGATAGTGACATTTGCACCAAGCAGAGGAGGGTTTTTGTTACAGTTTACCTGCCCATGGCAAGGCTGTGAGAGTAACTCTGAAGTAATCTTAATCAGATGTTGCTTTATATCAAAATGCTAGGGGAGAAACTAATTTTGGAGTAATTTTGGGCAACACTGGGGCACTGCAGGAGAGTCAGCCAGGCCAGTGCAGAGCCCCAGGAGTGGTGGCAGTTGCCAGCATGGCATGCCATCCTCCAAAAAGGACACATCCGTGGCTGAGATGTGTGTCTGCCTGGCTGTGAGTCCTCCCTTCTAGGATGTAGCAGTGGGTTTCAGCCACGCTTGATGGAAGAGTGGAAAGATTACAGACCACTTTTAAGTTTCATGAGAATCAACAGCTGGTGAGGAGAGACCCAGTAGCAACCTTGCTGAGCAAAAGCAGAGTGAGGCTTGGCTGCAGTGGCCTGCTGGCCAGTAGCCATTGGTCAGTCTGCTCTTGCTGGCCAGACAGCATTGACACCCCCTTGGTCAGCTATGGCCAACAAGACAGAAGTCTGTAGGAAACATGGCTTCTCTCATCATCAACTTGGTTATAGCTGTAACTGCATGCTGGGGCCTGCCATGTTTGTTGAGGAATAATCTAGTTCAGGTGGCTCTGCTTGCAGGCTGCAGATTGAGGTGTAAATTGCAATGCCAATAGAGCTCTGGGTGGAGAGCCTGAGACAAGAGGCTGGGAACTGCCAACCTTTGAAATAACAAAAGGGCATGAAGATGGGTGGCACCAGCCAGGTGAATGGACACTGGGAGATACAGGAGGAGCTGGGAATTGCTGACCTTTAGGAAAACAAAGGAGATGAAGGCGGGTGATGCAAGGGTTGGGCAAGGGATGTGGGGGGTGGGGGGATGTAGATGGACACAGAGAGGGAGGCAGCAGCAGAAGACTTGGGAGGAAGAGCAAGATTTGTGCACAGGTAGACTGTGAGAGTATAATAGCCCATGGGACCTTGGTTGGGGGTCCCTCCTTGGACAACCAGCTTGGACTGTCGCTGTGTTACTGTGCCATGAATAAACTGCTTTGTGGAACATAATGTCTAAGACTCAGCTAAGGGAAACCTGGTATGACTGCAGGTGAGTGGGGTGGGTAGGGAGACAAGCAAGGCACACGTTGTCTCACTGGAGCCACTTGTGACAGGGAAGTATCCTTAACATGTTGCTTGGGAGCTCCTTGTGGTCTCAGTTCCTGTAGGGTCACAGCAAACACAGCTCCACCAAAGAAAAGACTATAGAAGTCCTGCCAGGTTATGAGATTACTGTCTTTTATTTCCATAGGTCTCAAACTCCTGTGGCCATCCCAGGAAATTAAGCAAAGAGCGTTCAATGTGCCCCACTATCAAAGGAAATCCCACTCTTGGTTTAGGCTCTTGACTATGATTTGGGGAGCTGTGCTCCAAGGCAGAGGCCCCACTGCTTCTCCTGGATCTGTCCAGAAATGAGGAGTTGCTTCAATATACTGGCTGCAGGCAAATAGGTTATTTACCTTGGCGTGGCTCCCTTTGGGTTTTGTGTGCACCCATGGTCAAACACCCCAAGGAATGTGTACTCTGCCCTGCTGAAGACCATGGCACCTTCCCTTCCAGCCCAACATGCAGAGAAAAGAAAATCCTGGTCTGGTACTGTGTGCTGTGTAGAAAGACTGGGTATTACAAAACTGTGGTTGTTAATGCTAAAAATGCCCAGCAAGAGAGACCTTGAAAATCCTTGCTATAAAAGGGAAATTATGGGGGAGGGAATGAGTGCAAACAAGTTACTATAAATGCCTTAAGGAAAGTTGCTACTCAGAGAGAAAAAGGGGAATGGGCTTCCAGTGAAGGAAGAGCTCAAAGGGCAGGACGAGGAGACAAATGACTGGCAGACAGGAAAAGCAAAGAGGTAAGTCCTTAGCCAGGCATACAGTGTGCTTGTTGAAAATGTTATATCAGTCCTAAGGTGAGGCTGGGTACTAGGTTAAAAAAAAATCTCTTCCCCAGAGACGGGGACCCAAGTGGAGGTGAGTCCCTGCAAGAAGAGAAAGGTACCTCCTGCTTTCCCAGCATCTGTGATATTCTTTTCAGAGAGCTGCTCGAAAACCTTGCTTTCCTGCAGTCATTTCATTCCCATCAGCCAGGTCCTGGAAAACTCAAAGCAAAAGAAAGGAGGTTGGTTGTCTGCATCAAGCTTGCACAAAGCAGTGCAACAACTGTGTAGCCATCTTTTTTCTCTTGAGAGCATCCCTTCTGCTAGTGAACATGCACTGTGGAGATGTTTGGCTTGACCTCCTAGAGACTTTTCTTTGTTATGCTTCAGTTGTTGCAGAGAAACGCAGTAGTTTTCCATCCCTTCTGCTTTTTGTTTGAACCCAGGACTACCTGGTTGTGCAGGTATGATGCATAAAAAAATTAATTGTCTGTGAAGAGTATGAGCCCTCCTACAGGAAGGAAAAAAGGAGCGTAAAGACATGGCCTGGACTAGAACCTCAAATCTTCCAAACTCCCCATGTGTTCTTCTTGCAGGTGAGAGACAGCAAGGGCTGGGCTGGAGTGGTGAGAGTATGAAAGGAATTTGGACTGTTTCATCGATACACTGATGTGATTGCAGAGGCAGAGGGATGCTCAGCTCCTCTCAGACAGGCTGAATCAGTCCAGCTGCATTGACAGCCTGCCTTGTTTACACCAGACAAGTAGCCCACTGGCTGAACTTGAACCTGCCCTAGATGCATAAGTCATAGTGAAGTAATGTACATTTTAACTTTGGTGCCCTACAAAGACTGCAAACCTTATTTGGTGGGGCAAATGTATTGGGACCTTTTGTGTGTCTAGACCTGGGGACTCAGAGGGCTTATCTTTGTGTGAGAGACTGTGCTTTGCCTGAAAGCCACTTGTATGCTGATGAAGGCTGAGAGAGAAAAAGCCAGACTGAGCAGTGCATGTAGTTCTTGCTGATAAATATGATTCTAAGCTCCTTTAAGGGGTTCAGGCCCTTCAGCTGACCCTCTGTCAGTATTCAGGCTCTCTGCTGCAGCAGAGAATGGTCTGTCCCACCATGAAGCAGTTTGTCTCATCCTAAAACTAGTGTCAATGAAAGATGGGATCCATTGCCTTCTGGACTTGCTATCTTTGTGCATGCACAATAGAGGGAATCTGAACATCAGCAGGTATAAGATGCCTAACTTTTAAACAGTATCTCATGCAATGTCAATGGTAAAGGCAAGAGCTCAGGGTGCTGGGGAAGGAGCTCAGCTGGAGCTACTCCAATCATCAGCCTTTGCATTCTTTGAAAATGTTTTCCAAGTGTAATCTAGCCTTTTTATTTGGAAATTTTAGTTTAATCCAAGGAAAAAGGAAAAAAGTTATATTCAAGGATTTACCCAATTAACCAGATACTTGAAGTTTCTTTCTTGCAAACACTGACTAGCAGCAAAAATTACCCCACTCCGGGGATCTTTACTTCCAAAGTTGCCACATTAAATGCCGCTAAGTAGGTCATTTGATATCCCAGGTTTGGGGCATACAAGTAGCTCCAATATCTGCAGGTAGTTTGGCCTTGCCTCATCTCCTGAGTGCTTAGGATCCTGCAGAGACAGCTCTCTTCCTGCCTAATCTCCCAAAATCCAGCTAATCTCATCTGCACCTCACAGGAATTGGTTATGCACAGCATCTTTGCACCAGAGCCAGGATTTCTAAACTTGGATTGGATGAAGCAGAATTTAGGAAATGTGCCTGCAGACAAGAGACATAATCAGGACAGGAATAACTCTAGCAAGACCTGGAAAGCAGGCTAGTTATTCATAGGAAGGCTGCTGCCTCTGTCTCTGGTCGGGGAGGAGAAAGTCAAGCTATCGGATGGTGTGGTAAGCAACGTTCCTGTGCTGACAGCTGGGAATAGCTCATGTCCCAAGCCCATGGAGCCTGTGAGCATTTTTGTCTGCCTCCTTCATCCGTCCTCCTCCTCTGGTCTCTGCTCATCTCGTATTACTGATCTGCCCAGCTTCCCTCTGCTGCATGGGATGGCATGAGCAAGAGAAAGGTGCTGCCAGCCTTCAGCAGCAGCTGCTGGGACCTTGCAGTGACTGAAAACCAGTGTAAAGAAAATTCAGCCTCCTCCCAAAAGTAAAACAAACTGCTTGGGGTCCTTCAAGTTTCCCTGGATGCTACTGATTCCTGAGCAGAAGTGCTGGAAGACAAGTCAAGGTTGTGCAGACAGAGCAAGTGGCTTTGTAAAAAGGAGACCAGCTTATAGTGATCTGAACCGAGTGGCACCAGCAAAGCTGGAAAAAAACCCAGCAATATCCAGGGGCTGCAGGAAAAATCACTAAGTTGAAATAAATGTGATGGTTCTGAAAGTCACCATAAGTAGGCTGGGAATTGAATTTGCTGACTTAGCTGTTCCTGATAAAGGAGAGACAAATCTAGAAGAGGTGTAAGCAGCTAAACATCTGCCAGTGACTGCTGAATTTTGGATTACTGTTTTCTAAGAAAGGAATTGAATGCAATATTGCTTTTTCATGTCTTGTGCAAGAGGACAGCAACATGGCCATCGTGTGACTCACGTATACACACATATACACATGTATTTGCATGGGTGCACTCTTGCACAAAGATGCTTATGGAAAGATGTAAAAGTTCAGTGTTATGCACTATGCTCAAATAAATTCATAGAGCAGAACATCACAGAATCTCAAGGTTGGAAGAGACCTGAAAGATCATCAAGTCCAAGCACTAGTTTGTCACTCTGCTGTAACCCGTAAACCATGTCTTCCAGTGCCAGATCCAGTTGCCTCAAACATTTCTAGAGATGGTGGCTCAACCACCTCCCTGGACACAACTATTCCAGTGCCCGACCACCCTAACAGTGAAGAAATTTTTTCTAATATCTAATCTGAATGTCCCCTCTCTCTGCTTATGGCCATCATTAATTTTTCAGACACTGTTGAGCATCTCCTTTTACCTGTTAAGGTAATTGACTGTTGAGTTTTTCAGAGAAACCTGCAGAGAACCTGGTTGCACAGATTTTGAGCCGTCTTAGGTTTTGATCTTTTTTCACCTCCAGAACTGCAGCCAGTTTTTTTCTGAAAGCCAACTGCCACAATAGCCCATCTTTCCTAATTTTTCAAAAGTACTTTGACCCCTACTGCATTAGTCTAGGTTTGTGCCGTACTACTCCATCCAAACTCATAGTGCAATGCTGAAAAATTGCAGGCAGTACCAAATGCTCTGCACTAATTATTTCCATTCATCTAAGGGTCACTTCAGAATACAAAGTCTCCTGTGATGTTCAGGCTCTCAGTGTGGCAACAACCAGGAAAAGACCAAACTGTATTTTCTGAGGCTGTCTGCTCTAACCTTATCATCTGAGGCTCACAGAGCTCTTCATATCTCATCACCAACACATCCCAGAGACAGGAAGGTGCTGTCACATCCCAGAGAAGGGCTATATAGCTAGGCTGGCTGCCTCACAGAGGGAAGACCACCTCAAACCCTGCCAACTTTCTCAGCTCTCTTTGATTGCCTTGTCTTGAAATTACTCAATTCCAGTCTTCTGACTTCCCCCCGGCTCAAGGTCTGATTGGTTTCTCTCCCTCTGCTGGTCTGATCCTCTGTAGCAAGTCCTTACAATGCTTAATGCAGCTCAGGCTGTTGCTGATGTGAGCTGGATTTGAGCTGTTTGACAGCTTTGAGACAACCTTTATAGCCCTCAGTCCCACAGCCCCTAGAGTTGTGGTTGTGATGGGGTTTTCTTGGGTATGGAATTTGCTTGGGTTGTCCAGAAGGTAGGCAGAGTTAGCTCAATCAAATCCAATAATCAACAGCTTAACCCAAACTGCTTGTGGCTTCCCTGGCAGCCAGGGCCTGATCCAGTCTGTGCAATGGCATGACTGCAGCTTTGCACCTTTCTTGTTCAGGAACCATGTGCAGGACAGAGCTGCCCTGGCACCCAAACTAGCACCGAGATTTTTAAAGCCTCTGCTTAAACATAAGCTAAGGCAGCTATAAATAGCAATCAGTGCCCCCTGGTTAACCCAAGGGCTTTGATCACAGAGCTGGCTCCGTGTGTGAGTGATTGGCTGCTCTCAGCCTCAGCTCTCACATCAGCGGGGCCCAAGTTCATGAGTAGTCCTGGCACCTGCAAATATGAAAACACATTTATCTATTATATGGCAATAATTATGCTTGTACATAACTACAACATATAATTCGTAACTGAAAATATAAAGCATAAATTTCAAATTAAAACAAGTGCAAAGCAGTCTGTAGAGACTTCTGAAGTTAAATAATATAATTAACATTAAGTCTCTTGATAAAGGGTTGGAGATAGCTGCCTCGGGGCAGGGAGGATGCTTGACACCAACATTGCAATGCAGGCAATGTCCCCATCTGGTACAGACACTGCAGTGCATAGTCTGTCATGGGTCTGCCCACTGCTGCTGGCCCCCAGCATTTCTTGTCTGCATGAGCACACATCCTATTTATTGAGTAGACTTTGTTTTGCAGCCCACTCTCCCTTGTGTGTGTTATTGCCTTATGATCAGATACTGTGGTTGTAGTATGTGCTGCACTCCAGGTATAACTGCTTTTTCTGTGTCATTTCAAAGTTTGAGTTGTTCAAATCATCATCAGGGCTGTGCTCCACACTGCCAGGCACTGCTGAGGCTGTGTGTGGAGAACTGTGTCCCCGTTGTGAGAGGTGTGGTGAGAGACTGCAGCCCAATGGCAGCCCCCAGTTTGGTGAGAGTTGGGGGTATATGGCATGTAAGGAGAGACCGAGGGAGATGAGCTTCTTCAGAGGAGAAATGGCCAGTGGGGCTGCAGATGCATCTTCCACTGCCTGAGAGGTAGACAGTGAATGCAGAGCCAAACCTTCTCAGAGGTGCCCAGTGGAAGGATAAGAGCCAACAGGCACTTTGGCAACACAGAGACCTCGGATGAGACAGGTAGAAGCCACTGCTTCAGGAGAATGGGACAGAGAGGTGGTAGCACGGCACCTCCATGCTTGTGAACCATCAAGCCTTGCCTTGGCCCCAAATATCCTGACCTGATTGTGAGAGTGGCCCTCACACAAGGAGTGAGAATGGAACAGGCACCTCCAGAGCTCCCTTCCGTATAAATCTATCCATGATTGTATGATCATATTTCCCCATTTGAAACTGTTGCCCCCTGAAATCATTGATGGCTACTGATGTGGTCTGTGGGAGTTCACAGACCCATCTCAGTGGACCAAGGCTCTCTCAGGAACAGGCAAAAAAGCCACAATGCTTAAAATTAAGAGTATGTGATACAGTCAGCAAATACAGAATGATGAGAAGCAGACAAGACATGAAGAACTCATGTATTAGTGTGGTATGGAATCCAGCAAGATATCCTAGCATAAGGTAAACACATGCATCCCTTACTAACACAGAGGTATCTTACTCTGCATAAAGCAATTAAGCCTATCTGTGGGCTGTGCACAAGTGAATTGGCACACAGACCTTTGCCCACAGTGCACGATATGACTCTTGCACCTCTGAAGATTCCTGCCTGACTTAGCTCCTGCTGCAGAACCAGAAGGACTCCTGCTGCTTTTTGCTGTTACAGTCTCAGCTGCCATCTGCACTGTAGTCTGAAGTAAGTCTGGCTGGTTTGTTTCACCACTCACTCTGGTCTAAGACTTCACATGAATGAAGATCGTATCAGGGATCCTGTCATCCCACCAGCTGCTAGCATGAGACCACTCATTTCTTTCCATTTGTAAAGGAGGTGTATGTAAAATGTGCCACTCCCTGTCACAGGACCATGCTAAAAAACTGGGGTGAGTTCAAAAAGGGACCAGATACATTCATAGAATTAAAATGCCACTGTGGCATGCAAAGACACTCCCACCTTTTCAGGAAATCCTTGATCTGCAAATTGACCTGGCTGGGAACATATTCTGGAGAGAAATCACTACAGGCTTGTCCAGCTCTTCTCTTCCTCAGGCCTCTGCCATAGCTCTGTACCAGACACAGTGTGGGGAGAGATGAACAACATTTGAGCTTAAAGACTCACAAAACAGCTTGCACGGTGTCATGGGGATATTGGAATTTTGCCCTAGAAATCTACACAGAAGGCAAAATTCTATGGGTAAGAAGAGTGGCTGCAGAGCAAAGGGCAAGGCTGCCTCTGATTCCTCCTCCCTACCTCAGGACTCACATGTAGAATCATAATCGTTTAGGTTGGTAAAGATCTTTAATATCATCAAGTCCAACCCTTAACCCAGTGCTGTCAAGTCTACCACTAAACCATGTCTCTAAGCACCACATCTACATGTCTAGATGTTACACTCACAAGTGAAAGTCATTGTCTGTGTGATTTTGGTGATCAGATGATCACAAACAAGATCATTTGGTGTTAAAAGTACAAAGGCTGCCAGGAAGGCAGTAAATTAATGGCACCGTTCTATGTTAAGTTTGGTCATAGACTGAACTAGCAGTTTTTGACTGAACCCTTGGGGTTCCAGATAGCTGGAATTCATCTGTGGAGACAGGTAGCCTGAGGTGATGTTTCCCCACCTATATGCTTCAGCTGGAGAACAGAGGGAGCACTGGTAACTCCAACACCCTATACTGGGAGTGCTGGGACCAGCAGCAGAGGCACTGGTGAGCACCACTGGTGTCAAACTCACAGGTCCCTGCCCTGTGGCAGGTGAAATGAGTCTCTGCTTGATATTACACAGAGCCATGAGAAGTAATAATGTGAGTCTGTGATTTCTGTGGTACTCTGAGCAAAAAACCCAGTTTATCATCCAAAAGCTACCCTTTTGTCAATACTGGCACCCCAACTTCTGTGCATCTGGGTCAGTGCATGGACAAGGAAAGGCCCAGATGTGGACTAGTGGCATTTGAGCTCAAGGGTTCACATAGCTGGAAAAAGCCTGATAAGAGTCAGGAATGCAAGTGGTCCTGAAATAGTGATAAGGCAGCTGGGGAACGCCTCATATGGATACATGGGCTGGGGCAGTGGGGCTTGGTATGTAAGGAGGTGACACCTGCCCCACACACTCAGTGTCACATTTCACTCTCGAGGAGATTCACATGGGGTGAGTGATGTGCTGCATCTCAAAGGCATAGTGGAGACTGCCCTTTGCCTGCCCTACATGGAGCTGCAGGATGAGAGGGGACATTCTCCTAGGCAGTCCCCAGAGCTGAGCTGGCCTCCACGGACCTTTGCGGAGTGGCCCCACTTGCTGAGCCATGCAAACCAGACTGCTTTACCCAGTCCAGTTGTTGCCAGCTGCATTTCTTAGAGTTTTCTAGAGTGCCTGGCAGCCCTTCAAGCTGTGTGGCATGTGCCCCAAGCATCAAATGCTAAAGCATTGCTGTCAGTTTCATCTAAGAGGTCCCCAAGCTTGGCCACCAAGGTAGGACTCCAGAAGGTGCACAGCCCTCACTGAGCACTCTCTGGGATGTCCCAGGCCTGTGGTGGGGCACAGCTCTCCCTGCTGCCCTTCCAAGTTCCCTAGCCTCAGCCTTTGCCTCCCTGGGTGATGTTTTGGAGGCACAGGTAGCCACAGTAGTCTCATCATGGGCTGCTCCTCTCTTGGCATGGTTTAAGGAACATCACAGGGAGAGGGAAAAAGATGGTTTTCATAAGTTTCTGTGTCTGTTTCTGTGACTCTGTGGTGGTGCTTATCATCGTCCTGTCCACAGGCAATCTCCTGAGTCTGGGCTGAAGTGTCTGACCCAAAGCCAGTGCAGACATTGCCGTCAGAGCAAGGTGTAAATTCAGGGGCAGATCAAAGTCCGTTTTCAGCTCCAAAAAGTGGAGCAGTGGCCGGAGGCTCCCTCATGGTTTGCCTTTCCTATGCTGCTCTCACCAAAGGTTGTGACCCAGTTTCTGTTTCAGTGACCAGGTCTGACAGTGACAGAAGATCATCCAAAAGAGGTCCCTGAGCTTTCCTGAGCTCTTTAACTAGGTCATCTGAGATACTTTGACCTATGGGCAACAGCATGAGGTAAAACAGACTCCTTTCTGGGGTAAGCTAGAGACTGCAAGAGTCAGACAGGGGTTGGCATCTCAGAGGAGCATGATAGACAAGCCCAGTGCCAAACAAATGGCAGCCAGCTACTGTGTGGCTGTATGACTACTGGAGATTATATTTTAACCTGTAAGTAAACCTTGTCCTTACCTTGTTCTTCCTTTTATCTTGTGAAAAAGGATATTTAAGCTCTCCCTCCATTTTTTTTCAGTTGTTTAATGGCTTTCAGTCTCAGCCTGGACTTGCTTTGGAGGAAAAAGCAAGCGAGTGCTCATGTTGAATAGTTGCAGACAACAAAAATAAGTGCTTCATAGATATTCTTGCAAAGTCCCCTGTGTTGGTGGCAGATGCTCTTTGGGGTGCACAGAACTAATGTCTGAATAGCTCAGTCTTAGCTCTCATCTTCAACCAAACATGGTGAACAAATGTCTTCCAGAAGATGCCTCCAGCAAGCAGCACTGTGGCCTCCCTGTCATCCCTCTGGGGACTGCAAGATTTCTCTTTCTCTGACTGTCTGGACTTCCTGGGAGGTCACTGCTGATCCACCTCAGGCACAAGCAGCTGCATCTTAAACAAGTGCCTCTGTGCAGCCCTTTCCTTGGGGTCCCTGTCACCACAGAGTTTAGTCTAACCCAGACTTTTGCTCTAGGCAGGCCTGGAGGATAACAGGCAAAACCTGTATTTCCCTTCTTGCTAATGAAAGAGGAACATGGGAGCCCCAGCTCTGCAGAGGCTGTTGAAAGGCTGGCAAAGAGTCCATTGAGTAAAGTGCCTGTTTCATATCCAGTGGAGATGCAATGTAAACATGCCAAAAATCCTCTGGCAGCAATCCTCTCCATGAATTTGCACAGAGTTGTTGGGAGACCAGTTGCAGACTGTTGCCCAGCCTCCACCTTCTTTCTGCTCCTGGCTCACTTTGCTTTCATTCTCTCTCTCTCTCCCGTGCAGTGGTGTTCAAGAGCAAAGTGAAACAAGGGCTGATCTTAGTAGTAGAAAGCTTTGTTATCTCCACAGAAGTGCAGGAAACTGAGCATATCCATGGAGTAGGCTCCAAAAGCCAGAAATGGAGCATCAAGGAATTTCAGACTGAATCACCTAAACTCTGCCCAATGCTGAGCTGATGGGAATAGTCCCTCTGCTTCGCCCAATGGCAGGACTGAGACAGTGAAATGGGATCTGTGGAGGGGTCTTAAAGCTCCCCCGTTGTAGATGGTACAGGATCCAGTGGGAACTTTCCCTGCCTGGTTTGGAGTATTCCCTTCCCTCCTTGCACGGGGAGCAGGAGTTCTGTGCTGGCTGCAATCACATGGAGATGGTGAGCTGTGAGCATGTGTGTGACTGTGCTCTTTAAGCAGATCTGGCCCCATGTGGCAAGTATTTCTTTCCAGAATCTAGTATTCTCTTGTATTCTATTATGCTCAATGATAATTTTCACTCGATTTTATAGTATTGGATTGTTAAGCAGTACATTAAAGTTTCAATAAATGCCACTAATTCCTACACCCACAGAAATATAATTTACTCCAATATTTTAGTCCAGTTGGTACTGCATTGATAAGGAAAGCTATTTGTCAATGTTTTACAATCAGGCAGATTGGTAAGGACGAGCCTTTACATCTTCCAAGTGTATACCTAGGCCCCAGATGGAAACAAGTCCCAGATTTATGCTGAGCAGAGCTGCTGCGCGGGGTGGTGAGCTCTGTGCACATGTCTGTGAAGCCCTGGAGCACAAAGTCAGCACAGACTCCTGCCAGGTCCTGAGCTGTGGCTGGAGAGAGGAGTGTCCATGCTCCCGTGTCCCTCTCAGATGGCTGGGGGTCAGATTTCCTTCTGTGAAGAAGCCTCCTCCTTCCTGCTGGGATGCAGCCAGGCCTTGGCAGGTGCTTGATTGTCTCTCAGGTACCGTTGGGATGAAGTGCTTGTGTCCTGCTAGGCTGGTATGGCTCAGCAGCAGCTACATAATGCCAGCTACCCCCCGAGGGGCTGAACCTCAGGTGTCCACACTGACACTGAGCTACTTTACTTTGCCCCTTCCTCCAGAGGTAGGCAGGGCACTTGAGGGAACATCTGGCAATTGGTTTCAGGGTAGTCCTGCAATGCCAAAGACTGATAAAACCTCACGCCTGTTGTTTTGCTTTTTGCTGCCAGGCTGAGGCTGCTTTAATGAGCCACAGTTATTTACCATACCTTCTGGAACTCCTGCAGTGCTGTGCTGTGCTCTGCTCTGCCCCAGAGGCTGCCTGGGCTTGGGGCTCTCGCCGAGGCTGGGAGTCACTGGCAGGCTCAGACAGACTGTGCTTCTCAGTATGTAACCCCAGGGTTATCTATGAAAGACCAAGCAGCCTGGCAGGTTGTATGCATGTGCAGCTAATATGGGAGGAGGTTTCACAGCCCTTGAGCTTGTCCCAGTTACCTTCTGCCTCCCTTATTGCCTTTTTCATCTCCCTAAATGGTCTGGGACAGCCTCAATTGGAGATGGAGGCTGTGATGGTGGATGGAAAATTAAATATGTGCTTTTTCTTCATGAACAAGGCAATCTATATCCTGGCATAGAATCACAGATTCATAGAATATTCCAAGTTAGAAGGCAAACACAAAGATTATCCAGTCCAACTACTGCCCCTGCACAGGACAAATGCAAGAATCACACCATGTGCCTGAGAGCATTGTCCATACATTTCTTGAATTCTGTCAGACTTGGTGCTGTGACCACTGCCCTGGAGAGCCTATTCCAGTTCCCATCCACCCTCTAACTGAAGAACCTTTTCCTAATATCAAACCTAAATCACTCATGACACAGCTCCATGCCATTCCCTCAAGGTCCTGTCACTGGCCACCAGAGAGAAGAAATCAGTGTCTGCCCCTCCACTTCCCTTCGTGAGGAAGCTGTAGACCACAATGAGGCATGCATTAGATATGTGGACACCTCACACATGCTGAAATTTTGGGCTGCACCCTCTTTACTCTTGTATCCACACCACACAATCTGCTCAGGACACCTCCTCACCCCAACCATGTGGGATGCAATGACAATCACACACAGCATCTCCTGTATGACAGCATCCCATGCACCGTCCCCATCTCCCTCCAAGCCACCTCAGGATGTGCTGTCTGCTCATGGTGGTGTCATCCCCACCTTGTTACTTAGGCCACAAGGCCCTGAGGAACATGTTTGGCTAGATCAGCACAGCTCCAGTCCGAAGAATAAAGAGCCCAGTACTCATGGTCCCAAGGCTCACACATCTGTTTCCCAGAAAAAAAAGGTAGCTGGGCCAAGTATTTGAGCTAGGTGCAATCTGTGGCTGCCCAGAGCTCTAGTTTACAGTAATGTATTGCTGCAGTCAGCCCCAGGGCTTTCCAAAGGGCCTGGCAGCATCCGTTCACTGCAGGAAAGAGGTATGCAGGTCACAAGCCTACTGTTCCCTGCAAAGCTCTTACTTTGCAGTGGCAAGAGCATATCCCAAGGGTGCTCAGGGTAAGAGAAAAGCAAGTGGTGTCACTGAAAGCAGAGCCAGCTGCCCACATTGCCTTGTTGCTCCATGGCTTTGGTTGATAGCACTGCAGGGATGAAGTGATGTCCTGCCAGGAGGTCTCCTGGGCTTGATTTTCCTGGAACCAGGAAGAGATCCTATGCTTGGTCTAATGCTGATCTATGGCTTGCTGTTAATCTGTGGATTTAAAAGGTTTTGAAAAAGGGATCCACAGACAGACTGTCCAGTACCAAACAACCCCTGCTTGTAGGAAATGGGGTTAAACCAGAAGGAGCTGGGGAGAATGAAAGAAGGTGCTGGCCTGAAAGAAGAAAATGAGTGCAGTGCTTTATGTCCTGGGACTTAATGGCACAGTCCCTCCAAGGGACAACAAAATGCTCAGTGCTGACACTCCCACACTGCTCTGAAGGAAAAATGTAGAGACTGCCTGCTTCCAGAAATGTAGCTGTGCTCTGGAGGGTGGATGTCAGCATTTCCCCATGCATTTGGGCACCTCCTGGGAGACTGCTAGTCTCTGAGAAAGGCCTTGCACACCTTAAAAATCAGGACCTCAGTAGCTTCTGGGCATCCCACTTCAACAGACCAGCCAGATTACAGGAGATTAAAAAAGCTTCCCTCAGGTTTTCCAGAGAGAGCTAGTGGGGCATCTTACTAACAGCTACCTGAGACAAGGTTAAGTTACAGTGAACAGTAGTGTAGGCAAAATCTTTTGCATTTATTCATTTAAAGTTGATTGAAATTCTGGCAGTAAAATGAAAGAAAGACTGCATCTTGGAAATGAAAACCCTGCCCTGAGACAGGAGACTAGCCTCCAAAGAAGTCTTGGCAAGCCCATTTAAATACTTCTTACATGAAAATTCAGGCAGTGTCAGAGCCATGGCCACAGGGCTCTCTCCTTCACTTGCTTTCCAGTTTCATCCAAGCGAGTTTGCCACAGCAGCATTGTCCCAGATGTTGAGAGCTAACTGCAGGGCCTGCTGGAGGTTTAGGATTGTTTTAAATAACATGGGCTGCTTGATTAGCTGAACCAGCCTCTCTGTCAACACATTTACTATATGAATGGCAAACATGCTCCATATTTGGCTAAAAGCACACTTTCCATGTCATCAATGCAAAAAATTCAATGGCCACAGTATATCATAAAGGTAAGAAGATAATCCAAACTCCCTGCCTCACCTAAACACAAAAGAAATCCCTCATTTTTTTAACATTACAGGAAAGAAACCATTTAATCTACCAGCCACAAAGACAACACTAATTTATCTTGGTTACTGTGAGTACTAGAAACTTGATACAGCAAGCTCCTCCATGAGAAGGCAATTGTTTCTATTTTTGTGAGGACTGGTATTTGTGGGATTACGAGATGCTCTGGGCGCAGGCCCAGCTCGCTGGGTGCCTGCTCTCAGGCAGTATTGCAACAGCAGCATTTTGCATGGGGCTGAAAGTGCAGCTGGGATAAAGCAGTGTGTGGTGCAGTTTGATCTGGCAGAGAGCACAGCTGCTGCGAATCATGAAGGAAAGCTCAAATGCCCATCCTGCATGAGACTTTTGCAATCAGTAGGATTTAATCAGCATTTTTCCAGGGAGGAATAACAATCCTGCCCATCTGTTACTCCCATCAAATCTTCACAGTGTACACCTCCCCTTTGCTTGAGCATTGGGATATCTCTGCTGGTTCCAGACTTGAGGCAAACAGTCACAACAACAGACTAAATGCAGCACATACCAAACCCATCACAAAATGGGGACCCTACAGTAGCAAACAGCTGTAGTTGCCTGAGCTAGTGCCTTTCTTGCTCCAACTTCCCACCTTCCTGGCATCTGCTAGGTAAGAGGAACAGCTGCTGGTGATTGACTTTGACAGCAGTAGCTGCATGCTGAGGCCAGACTGCAAGGGGCTGATCCCATCCTGCTGCTTGGCATCTCTTAATCCTAAGGTCCAGATACCTAGAAGGAGAGGGAAATGTGACAAAAGTCCCCAAGCAAAACACGTGCTCGGGAAGTGACCAGATTTGTATGATGTCCAGCTAGTATGATCACAGCTGTTGAGTTTCCTAGGCTAATAACCTCAAGGTCATCTCTGGACAGTGTGATGTTAACACACCATTCATTGAACCCCACACCAAACATTGCCTTCTCTGCTCTTGCAGTACAAGAAGCAAACAGCAAGGCACATTTCCCATCCAGCTAATATTGTTTCCAGCACTGCCAGTCAAGAAGGAAGACATGAATGGGCTGTGATGAACAAAAGAACAGATGCATCTATTTTAAAGCAGTTTGGGTCTGTTCCACTTGACATTTTCCCCCTGGAGTACACTCTGCCATCCGCTACAGTAAGTGCAAATGCTTATGCAAAAGAGCAGCATCCTGCCAGTCACTGGGAGATCTTTCCTGTTCAGCACTAACCTGGTCTTGTCATCTTTCTCTGTGTCTTACAGGTTGAGATGACTTGGCTGATTAGCACATTGTGCTCTTGGTTGCCCCTGAAGAGCTTATGGAGAAGAATTAGTCTGGAAACATGTGACAAGTCACGGCATGGTAGAGGTAGAGATGCAAGGAGTACTCCTGCATGTGAAATCCTACATCTGGGATTTGCACTGGGTTTGGGCTCAAACCCAAGCTGACAGTGCAAGGTGAGAAGCTGTGCTTCTGACTGAAGAGCGAGGGTTG
>NW_008687606.1:0-6411 GCF_000695815.1 Acanthisitta chloris | reverse complement strand
CAGCAGGAAGCTGTGCAAGTATGCGCCAGCTGTAGCAGGGATGCTGTGTTTCACAGGCACCTGGCTGCTAGCTGTAGCTCTTGGGATGTCAAGGAATTAACCCCTACCATCTCTGAGACAGACTTTAGAAATGTCTAGGAAAGGAATAAAATGAAAATGCCACTTGTAGCAGTTTATCTGTTATCCAGGGTGTGCCCATGTCTCAGATGCTCTGCACAATGATGGTCTCCCCAGTGTCAGAGAACAGCACCAAGGATTTTTAAAGGTGTGGGATAGTCTCTACACCATGAACAGGATAGGTATATTCAGCCTTGAGAGGGCAGATGAGGTACAGCTGTGAATAGACGAGGAGGAACTCTTTCACCAGGAGAAGCTCTTGGGTGTCCTGTTAGAAAGAAGAAAGTGGAGCTGGTTTCTTTCCACAGTGCAGAGCTGAGAGGATGAAGTACCTGCTGTGAGGTATTGAGGTTTGCAAGAGTTCAAAAAAGTATACCTAGAAGAAAAAGTCATCAAGGGCTATTAGATGGAGACACCATGTCTGGCTCAAGAAATGCTGATCACTGGAACCTGGGTGAGGTTTCAGGTAGAACTGCACATTCTTCCAGTTCTCTCCTCCTTAAGCATAATTTCTTCTTCTTTATGGCTTTTTCTTCCTTAATTTTGTTCAAAGCTCCTCGAGGAACAAGAAAGAGGGTAATATGTGGAGTACAGGCTGTCCCAGGGTTATAATGCTTTATTGCTCACTGGCAGTAAGATCAGTTCTGATAGCCTGAGAGGAGAGCAGATTGGCCTGGTTTATAGCCTCCTTTGTCTCCCTGCAGTTCTCAGTACTGCTCAGAATCATTAAAGAAGTGACTCTGGAAAGTGTTGGCAGAGGATGAAGTTTGCTGTTGCTTTCTGCATGAGTGCATTCACCATGTGCTTCACATCACAGTGTGCTGCACTGTCGCCCCAGGCCTGGAACAATCAAAGCAGGTGAGGTTTTAATGCAAACACTGAGAGCAGGCATCAGGGGCTCCAGTGCAGTATCCTGAGATGAGGAGGACACCCTGGTTCAGGACATCAACTGTGCTTCTGGGTGCGAGGACTGAGTGGCCCTAGATCCCAACCTGCACCATGGAGGGAAAACACATGGAGAGGTTGGATGAGAAGCTATGATGTATATGATCCAGTACCTGCTCCAATTGAGCCTTGCAGCAGTGGCCATGTGCAGATGCACCCTTCAGTACATAGAGAATGAGGAAAAATCTGCAAACAGTTGGAAACTGGAAAGCCAAACTCTCTTCTGAAAACAAGAAATCTGGTCAAAGCTGGGTGGGGAGGAACTGTTCTTGGGGATATGTTAAAACCAGGCTAGTTTTCCAAGTAATGATGAATCAGATGTTTTCTTGTGAAGTTATGTGCATCTAGAGAAGAGATTATAAAAACCATAATTTTTCTTGGTATGCCTTATTAAGCAGCTAAAAACAGTGATATGATGGTAACAGGTATCTCTGATGCTGGAGCAATGTTGGGTTGACCACTTCTGGAAGAGAAGCACCTTTTTGCATTATTTGAGTTTTTACTCTTAGACAATGAGCTCAGCCAAGGGATACAGTTGGAAAGTGTCTTTGTCAGGGGTGTTCATTCTTGTGTTGAAGAGATGTGTACAGAACCAGAGATGGGCTATGGGCAAGGAGAGACTTGGAGCAACTAAATAAAGGATGGAAAAACAGATCAGAAATGAAGACCTTTGCCATTTTTTATTGTGTGAAGAGTTTTACTTTGTTTTGGGGAAGAGCAAGGTGTGATCAGCTGGTTCTTCTGGGGTAAGGAGCTTCCAGGTTTCCTGATCCCAATTGAACCTGCCAGGTCCTGGTCACACAAGTTATACACACATTGGTGTGAGGTGGCATTTGACTGAAAGCAGGACTGTCTGGAGGGGTGAGCAAGAAATGTGTGTGACAGTGTGTCTGCTGTGAAGAGAGGAGACAGTGTGCCAGAAAGCGTGGTGGAGCACAGAGATGAGGCCAGAAGAGAGAGTGAAGGGTCAAACACTGCCCATGGCAGCTGACAAGACATCCATAATGATGAATTCAATCTGAGTCATTATAAGCAGCAGTGAATGCTGCCCCTTATCCAGCCATAGCATTGCTCAAACTTCGCAGGCAATGTCATCCATCCTTGCAGGGGACAATCAGTTGTCATGGGCGGGTTGCTCACCTCCCCACTCTCTTGGCCATACCCTGCAGTAAGGAGGAACAGCAGCATTTCACATTGCTTTAAATATGTGCAGGATACACTGACCTCATGGACCTGCCTGACAGGAGACACCTCAGTGGAGCAGGGTATCAAAGGGCTGGAAACAATCCTTCAGCATCCATATAGATGTGTGTGAATCTATATATGCATCTGTGTATATATATATATATATACACATGTCTGTATACACACAGATAAATGTGTGTGTCATCAAGTGCCAGGCCACTAATGTCCTCCTAGCACAGCTATCTTACTGAGAGCTGTATGCCTGCAACCCTGGGGAGATGCTTCTGCCCTGTTGGTATGGGCTGGCAGTGACTTTTCCTTCCTGCTTCCAGGATGAGAACCCCAGAGCCAGGCCAGAGCTAGGAGACTTGCCCTCATCATCCTGTCATGGGTTAAACCTGAGCTTGGCCTCCATACTGCATCTGTGTCACCTTGTCCCACCTCCTCAGTGAGGGTGCAGGGAAGCTTTGAGCAGGGTTTGGTGACAGCCAGTGAGGCTGAAAGGTGGGATGTGCGACAGGGGTGCTGCTAGGCTGAGCATGGGCTATGGCATCTGCAGGCGGAGGTCCTGATTTCCTTCTCCGTTCACCCCATGTCTCATGCATAACTCGCGGAGCCTGAGCGAGCAGGACCAGGCAAGACCTTCCTGCAGCCTTCTGCTGCTCCCCGGCGGCGGCGTGGAGAGGCAGCACAGGCAGATCCTGATGGGTGAAGCCCTAACGGGAGAGGGGGGCGCAGACTGCAGCATCTCTAAGTGGAGGTCCTGATTTCTTTCTCCATCTTCCCCAGATTTCACAGGTAACTCTCAGTGGACTGGGAAGAATAAGGTGACATGGGTATGGGGGAGATGTAATCACAAGCCTAGAGTTTTTTCAAAATAAGAAAAATTGTTTGGAACGTTTTAGGGCACTAAACAGTACCTTCTGGGTTTATTTCCCAGAATCAGTGAAGGAGTTCAAAACTGGCTCAGTTTCCTTATGCTGATAATTCACTTGCTTCTTAGAAAGATCGTCCTCTCCTGTTGGGTTCTGAAACAAAAGAAACGAGGGCAAACACATCAAGTTTCCAACCCTATCTAGGGTGTTGAGAGCAGTGTAGCTCTTGTTATAGCTGAGAACAAGAAGTTGTTTCCTTAATGCATTCATAAAATTAGTCCTCTAAATGGCCTGAATGTCGTTCCTTTCAAACCCCTTTTAATTAATGGAAAGAACCTTGTGGTAAAGGATGCTGTTACTTTAAACATCTTGCCAGGCTGCATCGCAGCGGGTGCCAATATTTGCTAGCTCTCTCCAGTCATGCCTTAGTTTTGTAAACCTGAATTTTTCAAGGTTGTTTGGCCTTTAGGAAGTGGGAGGATTTATCCACCCACGGATTTCGGTGTTGATGTTCCTCCTGCCTATGCTGAGGCTCTTGGAGGCTGGAAGTGCCACTTGTGAGAACACTTTGTTACTCACTAAAATACTCAGGAAGGAAGCTGATGCCATTGCCACTGCTTGATTTGGGGCTGGGGCTAGGCACATGAGCTGGCCACAAGGGTAAAGGTAGGAGGGACGTTTAGGCAAAAGAAAGACAGTGCTGCTAAGAGAGCATGGTAGAAAAACAGCACATGAAAGACAATGTCTCCAGTCATTTCCTATCCCTCTGACAGAGCCTCCGTCACCCACTTTGCCAGGCTGTCCCAGGCCAGAGTTACTGGGATTACCTGGTACATCAGGGAGTCTGGGCACCACCCTGCAAGTCTCATGGAAGTGTTTCAGTCAGTGTGGCTGATGCTTTGGGTTGCTGTGGGTCAGACCCTGAAGTAGGAGTTGTAGTTCTCAGGGGCACAGTATTTAGCCTGTTTGTTCAGGGTTGAAAAAGGGATTGTTGTTACCTGGGAAAAGCTTCAGTTTTGAAACTGAAATAAAAAATACCTTTATAAAAACGTGTGGAATGCTCTTAATTTTTATTTAGTAACATAAGCATTGAATAGGATGATTTCCTAGGAAGAAATAGGTGTTTCGTGACATCCAGTTTTCCTGGCATAAATTTTAGTTAACAGATTGCAGGCAGTTTAATTTGGAGCACAGCCAGGCCACACCACACAGAGGCAAGTAGAACTGTACTTTTCTTTATGGGAACAAGATTGCAGAAGCCTTAGTAACTGATGTGAGGCAGGGTGTCCCACTGAATTTTTTATTTTTTTTACTGCATGACATCCCTTATCTTCAGGGAAACAGTGCTTAAAAGTTACTGAAAAGGAACAGGAATAGTTTAACACTTCTTACACCAATAACAAGAAGAGAATCTGATCAACCATATAGCAGAAAGGATACATGAAATTTTATATGGACAATATAAAATCAATCATGACTTAATGTGAAACTGGATATTAAAAAAATGTTTGCTGTACTTGGAATAGTGAAAGGTGAAAATGTTACTTTATGCTTACTGGGACATGGTGTTGGAATTCTGTATAGCATTTTTCATGCTGCTGTTCAAGCAAGCACAGATTTGCTCCCTCTCATTTTGGTGCCAGGCTTCTCCTGTCATCAAGCCCCCCCTTAGCTTTTGGAGGCAGAGAAGAGAGAATCTAAATGTCAGTGAGAAGACTTCCCTACTGATGGAACTCTAAAGAAAAACCTGAAAATATCCAACAAATCTCTTCAGAAGTCTGGGGAAAAAACCCAACCAGTACCTTGTAGAGCAGAAGTCACTGTATGTGCATACGAATACAATTATTTACAGAGGGCTACTGCCTGTACATACATATACCTGTATGTTCTTCTATCTATACACATATATTGAAAATACTTTGACTTAAAATCATGCTTCTAAAAAAATCTGCATCTGAAGAGGCTGGCCACACCAGGTGTCCCCTCCATCACTGCTGCCCCAGCTCCCCAAGCTAATCCTCAGAAGCACTGGGGATTTCTTCTGCACCCACTAACTCCTGGACCCTTTTACACAGTCCACCTGCTGACACTTGCCCTTCCCAGCCAGCTGCTGTGAAGAGTTGCTGCTTCAGTGGTGTGGTTACACCATGGTGAGAGCCTGATACCAGGGGAAGGCAAAGGCCACACTGGAACTAAAATTGAACGCCTTGAGGGTGCCTGGATACTACTCCGTCCTTTCAGAGGACAGAGGACCACTAGGATCGCCTTGTCTGGTGTTTCTACCCCAAGGATGCTCATCGTCCCTGGGATCTGCACACTTGTGTTCCCTGGGGAAGCCAGTTTCCCATGGCCACTGGGATGTTGCTAGAGAGAGCTGGGTGATCCTGCACCCTGGGCTGCAGCACTGGTAGGGGTGTGTGTTAGGGCTGTGCTGCAATGCAGTTGGTGCGTGGGGGTGCCTTGCAGTTATGGGGCACCACACCCTGGGACAGATGGTCTCTCTGGTCATGTCATTAGCCTGGGGCATCTCCCTTGTGCCAGTGCTCTGGGCCTCCTGACCCATGGCTGTGCAACACCTTGGTCTTTCTGTCTACCTGAGGGTGTCTCTGCCCTGAGCTTCCAGCTGACTTGGCTGAGTCAGATCCCTTCCTGGGCCAGCCCTGTGGCTGGTACCCAGTCTTTTCCATAGCACACAGGAGATCATCCCAAAGATTTCCCTTCTTGAGCAAGTACCCCATGTACATGCCAGAATGTCTCACACACAAACAGTGGTGCCAGTTAAGTGTGTACCCACTGCAGCAACTTCCCAGATCCAGCTCTCATGTGGGGAGGTTTGATGGGGAGACTGGAGAGGACAAGTGCACTGCACCTACAGGCCATGAATGTGCTTGGGGTACAGACCAATCTCGGATTGGACAGACACTCATGCCACCACAGGCAGGTGGCCAGGAGACAAGCCAAAAATGATGGAGGGGCAGCACACCGGCAGCTTCCACTGGGTGTATAGCAGGGGGCTGCCAGCTCCTCGAGCCCATCCCCGTGGCTTGAGCGATGTTTGGATGCTGTGCCTGGTGAGCCGAGGCTCGTTCCCACGCTGTGGCAGGTGCCTTATCCTCTTGTCTGGCTGATTACCTCCCTCAGCCGCTGCTCTCCCTCCCCTTGCTGTGCTCTGTTCTCCAGCGGCTTTTGCACAGCTCTCAAGGTCGCGGACGGCCGGCGGGCAGCAAGGGGCTGCACACAGGGCCGTGTTTTCGGAGCGTCCCCGCGGTCAAGGCTGCGCTGCCCTCCC
>NW_008687605.1:23580-24906 GCF_000695815.1 Acanthisitta chloris | reverse complement strand
CGACAAACTCGGTCCCGGACCCTGAGTTAGTGCGGCGCTGGGGTCGCCACCCTCCTTCACCTCCCTCCCGGGCACCCCCGAGACTCGAGCAACGTCCCTCTCCGGGCTACCGCAGTTGGCAAGAGGGAAGGTTTAGGAGCTGGAGGATGCTGTGCATTTGCTCCTGCGGCTTTGTGCTGATGTGGTGAAACGAAGTCGATAAGAGGGTTGGAACATCTCCCCTATGAAGACAGGCTGAGGAATCTGGGGCTCTTTAGCCTGGAGAAGAGAAGGTTGTGTGGAGACCTCACAGCAGCATATCAGTATCTGAAGGGGGTACGAGGAAGCCGGAGAGGGACTCTTTGTTAGGAGCTGCAGTGACAGGACAAGGGACAGTGGGTACAAATTGAAGGGGGGGAATTTAGGCTAGGTATTAGGAAGATGTTTTTTTCCTGTGAGGGTGGTGAGGCACTGGCACAAGTTGCCCAGGGCAGCGGTGGATGCCCCAACCCTGGCAGTGTCCAAAGCCAGGCTGGATGAAGCCTTGAGCAACCTGCTCTGGTGGGAGGTGTCCCTGCCCAGGGCAGGGGGGATGGGACTAGATGATCTGTAAGGTCCATTCCAACTCCTGTGCTATGATTCTATGAAACACTGCAAGACACAGCACCAGACTTAGTGGTGTGCCTGAACCCAGCCTGTGTGTGTTCTAACTGCCCACTTTGGCTAAGCAGTTGTAATCCCTGGGAGTAATATAGTTTAGGATTGCCCTGGTTCTTTTTTTTTTTTTTTTTTCATTTGCCAGGGTGTAATATCCAGGAAAAAGGATCTTATAAGTCCCTCTCTAAAAGCTGGGAGGAAGAAAAGAGTGTAGTTTTCCTGATTCAGCTTTGTGTGATGTGCTGTTTCCTTTCTCTCCCCAGGCTGTGATAGAACATTTATCACAGTGAGTGCGTTATTCTCCCACAACCGAGCCCACTTCAGAGAGCAAGAGCAGTTCTCCTGCTCATTCCCTGGCTGCAACAAGCAGTATGACAAAGCCTGCCGACTGAAAATCCACATGAGGAGCCACACAGGTATTTACTACTAGGGTGTACTCTCTACTGTCGTCTGATTTTCTGATTTCATGGTTTCACAGTGTTGAGCTTGGAGTTTTTACACTGTCGCTTCTGTTAAGTTCATAGATGTGATGGAAACCAACACATACTTCACTGTATTGTAATCAAGATGCAGTCACAGGTCATGAAATCAGGAAAGAACAATTCTGTTGTGTTTGTGTTTTGAATAATGCTGCTGTTCAATGGTTATTGAAGCACCTTCGAGATAGCTTAGATTACTATGAGGTGGATT
>NW_008687605.1:0-23563 GCF_000695815.1 Acanthisitta chloris | reverse complement strand
GAAAGATGCAAGAGCCTGGAGTTAAAGGTGGCCCAAACTGCACGAGGGGGAGGGGGCATTGCAGTATTCTGCAGTGCATTGCAGGAAAGGGTAGTTGAGTTGCCTTGTCTTAAGTTAATTCAATTTAAGCAGGTTTTGTTACTTTCTAATAGCAGTGTATATTTTTATGTTAGATTATTAATGTTACCTTTCTTTGCTCAAGGTGAAAGACCTTTTATCTGTGACTTTGAAGGCTGTGGCTGGTCTTTCACCAGTATGTCCAAGCTACTGAGACACAAAAGGTAAAGGAAGCCTTTCCTGATTGTACTATCCTGGATAGTACAATCTGTTTATTTTACTTCCAATAGCTAAGCAGTAGGAATTTAATCATGCCAATGGCAATTTCCTTTTCTTGCAGGAAACATGAAGATGACAGGAGATTCATGTGCCCAGTAGAAGGCTGTGGGAAGTCCTTCACAAGAGCAGAACACTTGAAAGGCCACAGTATAACTCACCTTGGTACAAAGCCATTCGAGTGTCCAGTAGAAGGTATTGCTCCACACTTGTATGTGTGTGTGTGGGTAACCAGTGTGTATTTTGCCTAAAGATCATGTGTGTTTACCCCAAATTTGAGCTTGTTACAGGATTGGAACTATTTAGAATGAGTCTTCTAACAGAGTTTGAAGAGGTAAAACTAAACAGAAGACACTGTAACTGATCATTCCCAAATTTATGGAATGCAGGGAAAACACTGGTTCATGCTCTAGCTTGATTTTTATTTTTTTTTCTTTTCTTTCCTTTTTGATGAACAAGACAACTTTATTCTGGAAAATTCTACTTCTGATGCTGATTTTCTGTGGCTCAGCTCTTTCACTTTATTGATTAGAAGTAGTGAAAAGTGGCCCTGGACCTGTCCGACACTTTTAATCCCCTGTTCTGCTGTTGTGACGTGTCGTCTCGAGCATGCAGTGGTTGCACTGTGGTAGTCTCTGCTGTTGGGCTGGTGGATGCCCACATGGGTGGTACCTCTGGTGTTTATATGGGAGCCTCATTGATGCTTCCTTGATTTCTTAGCACTACCTCCATCACTTAGTAGGGATCCAGGAACAAAAATTATTGGGGCTGATCTGGAACATTCTGCTTCATAAAGTAAAGCAGCTCAACTTGGTGATTGTTTCTTCTTTTAATGATGCTTCCAGCAGTTGTCACAAAGATGGTTCAGGTGCCATAGTGTGGAAAGTTTGTGCTTTATGCTGAATGACTTCAGGGTTTCTGTTGTTGTCAGAAACAGGTTGTTGAACTGTGCTGCCCACTGATAGGTTGACTTTCTTCTGGTTCCTCTGAGTGTATGCACAGGCACTGCAAAATAGAGTGTTCTGCAAGGCTGCTCTAATTTAAGTTGCTAAATGTGAACATTAAGTTGAAATCAGATGAAACTTCAAAGCCTCGTGTATCTTCTTTCAGGCTGTTGTGCAAAATTTTCAGCACGAAGTAGTCTGTATATTCACTCCAAAAAACATCTTCAGGATGTGGACTCATTAAAGACTCGGTGTCCCGTTTCCAGCTGTAATAAATTGTTCACTTCCAAACACAGCATGAAGACACACATGGTCAAACAGCATAACTTCAGCCCAGGTAAAGTGTTTGTTTCAGGCTATAGCAGGGTGCAGTGGAAAACCTGAATGTTTTACTTAGGGAAATGTGTGTTCACTGATGTTGAAATCTGAGTCCCATTGATGTGAATGACAGAATAGTCACTGAGACTGGAGTTGGTTTCTCTCTCCCCTAAAATTTTCAGTGGGACCTCTGAGTATCAGAAAGTGATACTTGAGCTTGACTTGTGAGAAATTGCAGCTTCACTGAATGAAGTAGAGCTTGTCCTTCACCATGCCATCTGTAAAATATGAGCAAGGGCTAAAGGACTTCTGCATCTCTTTTTCCAGTCCTCTACAGCCTGACTTAGCTTGGGTTGTCTTAGTGTTTGGGCAAGTGTTATGTAACTGAAATTTCTCAGTAAAGGAGTGAACTTGTTTCAGTAAGCTGCTTTTCCTTGAATCTGCTTTCAGGGAAGTTGGGAAGTATTTTAGTAGGCTGAGAATATAGATTTTAACCTTCCTCATTTGGTCATTCCTATTTTTCCTCCCCATTGTCTGATGAAAGGTCCATCTTACAACCAAACCCTTCTCTTCCAGATCTCCTAACTCAGCTCGAAGGAACCAACTCTCTCACACCCAGCAGCGAACTCACTAGTCCAGGGCAGAGTGATCTCAGCAACATAGACCTCGTATCTCTGTTCTCCAACGTGTCTAGTAATAATTCTGGGATTGCAGGAGACATGGCACTGGTGAACTCTGGAATTGTCACCATCGACGTCGCTTCGGTGGGCTCAACGCTCGGGGGGAACCTGCCTGTCAGTAACAGTTCCTTAAGCCAGGCAGTTGATCCCTTGATACTGGTGGCGAGTGGCGACATGCCCCAGAGCCTGGACAGTTCTCTCCTGCTGGGGAGCAGCACAGCAGTTCTACAGCAAAGCACTTTAAATTTGGATGACGTACAGACTGTCAATGCCGAAGCCTTGGGTTCGCTGGCATCTCTGTCGGTGAGGAATTCCAGTCAGGATGTGCACGGTTTGACATCCAGCAATAATTTAACCATCGACACGGCCACTTTGACTCCTTCCAGTAGCCTCGGCAGTACCAATGTGCCTGAGTTACTTACACCAACTAAAGCTGAACGGAATTTGCTTCCTGGCTCAGATGTTGTTGGTCAACAGGAGGGCAGCAAAGTAGTGACACAGTTTGTCTTCTCCAACCTCCCGGGGAGCTACAGTGCGCAGAAAGAAATGGATCTTGGTGCAGTGACTGGCAGCTCATTTTTGGTATGGACTAACTGTATTCATTTTACGCCTAGGTGACTTAGCCTGACTTTGGGGATATCCCTTGCTACTTAGACCTTACAGGGAGACTTTTCTCTCAGATTTTGCAGGTCATGCATTTTGGCTCCTTTTTTGGCAAAGTACGTAGAATGTTATGTAGTGTGTTGTCACCAGTAGATTCAGTGTGGTGATAAGTTCTAAAAAATCCTGGAGTTCTGGTGGAGACAGTTAAGGTAGAACCTTTCAAAATAAGCAGCCACCCATCTGAAATGGAATTTGCAAAGATACCCAGCAATGTGTGATACATCTTATGCTTTTCATTCCAGGGTAAGATTTGGGCTGTAAGAGTAACTGCAACATTTTCATCTCAGTCCTCATTCTTGTTTTAAATATTCTTCCCTTTCTGTTTCACTGTTGTGTTACTGCAGACTTAACTTTTTGTTTCCATTATAAATTACATGTTCATACTATTGAAATCTGAACACTTACTAATGTGGAGCTAACTTTGTGTGTTGAAATCCAGATATTAAGTACATACATGAAATTTACTGAAATGAATCAGAGAAACTAGAATTCAGTGTTTGCAGTGTAGAAGGTCACTGCATCTGAGAACTTATAAGTCTGTGTTCATTGTCTTGCTTTGTTCTTGATTCCAAAAACTTTGCATCTCTGGGAGTTTTGGTTTTTTTTCTCCTAGGAGAGCAGTGGGTCTGCGAGAACAGACTACAGAGCCATTCAGCTAGCCAAGAAAAGGAAACAGAAAGGGAATGGCAGCAGCACAGGTAAGGAGCCATTAATTTTGTTATGTTTACTAAATACAGTTATTTAGGATTTCTGGCAGAGCAATGGGAGCAGGTCTCCAAGTAACATTCTTAAATATCCTCTCTGGTTGATGCTAGCTAAAATCATGATGCATGTGGTGTGCCATCTGTTACTCAGGATAATCACGTTCTGTGGAATATCAAATTCACAGTAAGTTTACAAAGAAAACTGCACCATATGTTTCATGATTGTTATCAAGACATTAGCTCTCCATCTCTTAATCTGCTCTTTATTTTCATGTTAAAACAAAAAAGTTAACGTCCTTTGCTTTCTGTCATGTTTTTGGTCTTACCTAGGGAGTTCTTTTACTCAGTACAGCCAATGAAAACATCAGCTGGATTTTGCTTCTGTGTTTGAGTTACGCAGTGTTAAGGAATTTATTTCTTAATTACCTAGAAATACTCAAACCTCACTCTTATATTTTAGCCTTCTGGAGAGTTCTTGTGCAGGGCGAGGTTTAGGTCATGATTCCACATGTGTCCTCTTGTACTGTGGTTTGACTCAAAGCCATCTGATGTGAATTACACACTGTTCCTTTGTCAGGTCAGTTGTGGTCCATGGCTCACTAGACTTGCATGATATCAGGTGTTTGAGTTGTATCTACCACTGGGGATGGGGTGGAATATCATATATTTATGATATATGAATACCATATATAGAGAGTTTAGTTCTGCCTTGCTGTCTCTTAGACCTTCCTCCTCTGAAATCAAGGCAAAAAATTTTGAGTTAAGAGACTAGTTCTGATCTGAGCACTGTGTGTTTGTAAAATGCAAACCTGCATAAATTCTGTCTGGTTCAGTGGATCGTCCTATGGAAGGAAGGAAGGATGAGTGCTCTATGAAGCTAGTTCTAAGTGTCCTTGTATTGTCAAACGTGTTCTGGACATTAGTTTAAAAAGATGATTGCACTTCACATGTCTCCTAAAATGACCTCAGAAAATTCTTATTGCTGTTCCTACTCAAGACTCTCCAGAGTCCACTTTTCACCAGCTGTTGCCTTAAGCTATTTTGTGTTTCTCCAAGTGGTCTAGAGAATCTAATTGGTATAACTAGGTTGAATGAATACTGTAGAGGGAAGTTTGGTGTTTAAAAATAACTTACCCAAGCCCTTCATTTACTATAGATTTAAAACAAAAACCTGAAGAGCTGACAGGGCTATATCCTTATATTTATTGTGTTAAGTTTTTGGTTTTCAGCGTGTGATGCAAGCAGCTAGTTCATCTTGCGTTAAACTGAAGAGGGCTTAAGGCTCTGGTAGTTGTATTTGTGTATCCCATTCTACCTAACAGTCCTTGAAATCTGTCTGGAAATAGATGAGCTTCACTATGCTTTTCTTACAGTTTGGAAATATGATGTGCATGATTTCTCAGGAAATGAATGGCAAAATTAAAAATACAAGATGCAATTTTACTTCCTAATTCCTTTCTTAACTCCCCAAATCAGCTGATATGTCTGTGCTACCACAGGGGTGAGCCCTAAGATCAGCAGTTTGTGATGTGGTTTTGGTGGTGTTCATGTGAAGTGATGCTCAGTCGGCAGCTGGAGTTCACCAGCTGAGTGCTGTCTGGCCTTGTAGCAGTTGTCAGAAGATGCTTAATTTTGTTGCATAGTTGCAGGCATTTGCTGTGTAATGTAAATAACTGCATAAAATACTAGCAGGAAACTTCGGCACATTGTTTATGACCATCTAAATATTAAAATTGCTCTCTTCTAGGGGCATCTGGTTCTGGTCAGAGGAAAAACAAGGGTGGTAAAGTAAGCCCTACCAGCCCATCAACCACTCCTGGCAGTCGACTGGGTGGCAATATAGTTCTGCCAAATGGAGGGCTGACAATAAGGGACCCTGCCACTGGAGCCCAGTATGTGCAAATTCAGCTTCTTCAGGTAAGAGCTGGGAAGAAAAAAACATGCTCATCTTCTCTGGCAAACTGGCACATTTATGGAAGAATGTGACTATCTGTGAACTCAGGTCCTGCTGCCCTTAGATGAGGTCATGAGCTCTGCAGTATTCTTAGATTATTTCACCTCTCATGTACAAAGTAGATAAGACTGGCATGAAAACAGTCCTGCAAAAAGAAGTTTCAGCCTAAGCTGTTATTTCTTTAAACTTTTGAAATAAAGCTTAAGGTTTAAAACAAACCAAAAGAACCTAGTAATTGGTGTGGGTGGATTAGTGGAGCATGGCAGTAAACATTTTTGGCCACGTGTGTATCTGTATAGAGGGTAAGTTCCTTCCACTTTATTCCTAACTGCTATGGTACGAAGAAAACTATGGGCAGAGTTCTCCATGGACCTGGTTTTCTGATAGGTGTAAACATTTATAACTTTTGTGTTGAGTATTGGCTTCACACAAACATGATGAAACTTGTTGCATATTTTTGAGTGTTACGTTTTTGGAAGGTGAACCATTTCTTCCTTTTCACATCATGCCAGTGTTCTGAGTTGATGAGGACAGGTTGTACACTGAACTAGGTTCGGATTTAAGTGGTAGTTAGCTTTCCACGTCGTTGAGAATCTAGGCTTTACGCGTACAGTGAAGTGGCTGTAGCAGATTTTTTTAAGATTGTGAAATTTGCCATACTGTGCTGAGATGCTTGGGGGTCATGTGATTGCATCATGTTTCTGTGTTCACAGGATGATTCCCCGGGAGAGGGAGATTTGCCCTTCCAGCTGAGCTCTCAGTCCTCCTCGTCCCATTCTCAGCTTACAGTGGATTTACCTGTTTACATACTTCAGGTACAGCATGTCAAGCTGTCGGGTTTTATTGCCTGGCTTGAAAGTGAAAACAGTTCTCTGTGCACACTCTAGTGTTCTGCCTAATGACAGAACCTTGCTTTCCATTGGGAGTTTAGTTTCCCTCACAAGAAGTAGTAAGCAGAGAGCTGCACTGCATGATCGATCTTGTGTCTGTTGCCAACCTTTGACACATCATAGGTGGTTGTTTTTCTTACTCTGTTACTGAGTAATGAATAACTAGATGTTACTCGTTTATTCTGAAGTGCCCCATCCTGTTTTCCTGATCCCATCCTGCAGATACTAGGTGGGTCAGGAAAGAGGGTCAGAATGGGAATGTAAGAGACTGTGGGAGGGGTGGGAAGTGGGAAACAATCCTGAGCCTCGATTTTAAGAGTGGTGTCCTTATGGGAATAGTAGTTAGGTTCAAACACCTGGTCACTGATGCATTCTTTGCTTTCACTCCCTGCTCAGTATGAGTGTCAGCAGTGTTGGAATGCAGGAGGCTTCCTGCAGCTGCTTGTGGAAATGCTCTGTTACCTGCTGTTCTGGAAAACTGCATGTTAGGGAGCAGGAGCAGCTGAGAACTGAGAAGCAATGAATGATTAGCATGTACATAAACTACCTTTTCTATTTGACCACAGGGGCTTTGGTTTTGATAAACACTGCAGGGCACCTATTCTTGCCAAGTGTGCTTCTCCTGGATAGAAAATAAAGTTTTTTACTGGGGAGTAGTACTAGGACTGTTGGCTGTGGTAGAGGGTTAATGGAGAGTAAGCAAATAGTGATTTTAAATTTACCTCTATTATTAATGCTCATCCGAAGTGTTCCATAGAAAAAAAACCTGTAGCAAAACAGTAGGAAAGTTTTGGGTTTCCTCTGAACCATTCAAAGCATTTTTCTGGTGTTGGGTAAATGTCAAGATAATCTTACTGATAAGCATTAAAAGCATCTAGAGGTGAAAGCACTGAACTCTTCATGCTGTCTGTTTGCTTTAACAGGAACCACACAATTCCACTGAAGACGATGCAGGTTCTGATAACTCTCAGTTCACTGGAAGCACAATAAACTTACAGGATCTGGAATGACCATTATTAAGAACAATTACTTGAAAACAAAGTGGGCAGTCATGACAGAGTGAGAAAACTGCGTGCGTCTTTTTCCAAGGAAAATGTGAAAAGTAGGAGAACTGGCTTATGGTTGCACTCTTTGTGATTTGCTATAGACAGTCATGGCTGAAAGATTTTCTTAACTAATGTAAATCCCACTTGATGTGCCTGCGTAAGATTCCCTGTCTGCCTGTGGTTGGGGAGGCTGAGGCAGACTGCTGTACAGTGTTGTTTCAGGGAGAAGTATTGTATTACACTTCAAACTGAGGTAATATTTACTGTTTTCACAGGAAAGCAAGTATTCTACAGCTAACAAACACAAATTTGTAATCCTGCCTACGACTTTCCTTCTGTTGGTCTCCTACTGGAGCCAGTGGCAACAAGGAATTAAGAGCTAAAATTTGCAAGTGTTTTCCACACCCAAAAAAATAATTGTTTCGGCCTCTGTGTTTTGGCAGAAAGCTGGACTAAAGTGACACAACAAAATTAATATTCTATGCCATGAAAATGAGATGCTCTAAAATCTTTGTTTTAGAAAGTTAGATTCTAAATGTTAACTTAGCTGTGAATCAGTTTGTAGCTCATGTTGAGTTTCTCCCTTTCCTTGCTCCTGAGTCCCAAATACTTTGCTGAATTCTTCCATCCATAGTTTTAAACTGCAATAGAATTATAGAATTGTACTCACTGTAAGTGATGAGCTAAGAGTCCAACAGCATCTGAGAGAGGTTTGTTTTATCTTTGTGTTCCTATTTTTGGGAGGAATGTTGACCATCTTGTAAATTTAAGCACCTTGATTTTTATCTCATCTGCCAAGTTACCTGTAAACTGGCCACTACCTTTTTTTTTTTTTTTTTTTGGGTTGTTTGGGATTTTTTTATTTTTTTAATTGAACGCTGTTAACACTTGTTCTTTATTGCTATCCCAGAGTGTCACATGCACATGGAGCTTCCGTCTGGTTTACAGAGTATGCAGTTGTCAGAGTATTTTGTGAGGGGAAAAGAATTGTTACCCAGGAAGATTTACCCCACTGAAAAGCTGCAGTTTCTCTTGGGGGTGGGAGGAGAGGTTGTATGTACTGTACTTACCTGGATTGCAGACACCTAAATAAGTATAGGGCTGTATAGGAAAATAAACCACCTTTGGTTACATTTTAAGGTAGTAATTTAAATGTTTCTTCTGGTGATATTCTGAATGCCTATAAAAGTATGTATAGGAATTTGATAAAAGGGTGTATGTACTGGTTTTTTTATTCTCTATGAGGTGTGTGTATGCACGTATGTGTATTTTTTTTACAAAATAAGAGATTACATGGAGGAGAACTTTGTGATCTTTCTAATCTTGCACATATTTATTTATTTTACAGTTATACTGATGTTAAATTCACATGAGGTCGTTCAGAAATGCTTTTACTTCCTGTGCCTTTTGAACTATGTATGTGTCCATATAAATGTTTCTTTTTTGATTGAAGACTTGGGGAGATAAAAAAGCAGACAGGTTACAGTGAACTTCAGCTCCTGATTTGTAGGCAGTATTATATCCTCTGGTTGAACCAGCTTTATTTTTCTATCTTTAGCCTAACTGAGCATTGAGGTCTCTCTGTTCCTCTCACTCTGAGTTTACAGCTTATGTCCAGGGAAAGTCTTAACCCTCTCAGGCTGGGCTTCCAAACCAAACTAATTGGTAGATAAGATCTTCTACCTGGTGACTGTGACTGCAGCATGCAGTCTACTCCTGAGAGGTAGAAAGATTGAGGAGGAACTGTGCTGAAGGGACTACTGGGTGTTGCTCTAGTGGTCACCATGCTCTCCCTGGAAGCTGAGATGCCTTGAGCTCCCAATGCCTGCATTATTCTGTTCTCAAGGACCATACCAGTTCTTAATCTATTAAAATGGCCAAGGAACACTCCATCTTTTTATGGGACTTGCAACCAAATCTTTCTACTTCTGAAAATGTACCTCACTCAGCTTTGTAAGTGAATGTAAAGTGCTAACCTCTTGAGGCCGAAAATTGGATCACTTGGCTTGGACTCCATTGCTGGCAATGGATACCTGAAGAACTGCTGGTGCAAAAGGGTTAATAAAGCTTTTTTTTTTTTATGGTCAGTGTGTCACTGGGTGTTGTTCTTTGCATGGATGCATCTGACTTAAAGCTAATTACTTGCAGCCTGATTTCTGCAGAGCTTATTTTTCCTTGGGTTGTGTCTTCTCCACAGTACTGGTCTGGAGCCTATAATGAAACCCATTCTTTGGATTAAAGCACAGCCATTGGTTTTTGTACTCCTTCAACAGACTTGTGATTATCATAAATTATATAAGCAGGTGCCTGGCTTAGTTGTGCCTTAACAAAGATTTTCACCCAGGACTGCGATGGATTTCACTACTCAGGTTCATAGATAGCATATTGGCATCAAAAACCGAATGAGAAAAGCATTGGTACTTAGCAGAAGCCTGACAAGTAAAATGAGAGAATTCTAATTAGTTTTCTTAGGCAAAATATCCGTTGGAGGAAAAGGCAAATCTAAGGGTAGGAGAAGGGGGAAATTTTATTGGATTGTAAAGCTGTTAAAATGACAGAAGGTAGATCTACATAAGACTTCTAGAGCTGCATCAGCCCTATGTGCTGTGGTTAAGGTTGTGCTGTCAAGTGAAATAATACAATTGTTCCTCCTCCTCCTTATCTATTTGTCCTTTGCTGTTCTTTTTCTTCTGCTTCCTGGCAGGTGGGCTGGACTGTGAAGTGCCAGCTTCCCGCTGCTCTGCTGAGGAAGAAGAGGCACGTGCATCAGTGCTGTGTGAGTGTGTCTGAACCACATGGCTAAAGCTGCTCCATGCTGCCATGGCCCCTTGCTCTCTGTTTCCTAGGCAGGTTGCAGTGTGTCTGTTAGGTGTGTTTTCTATTAGAAAATGAATGTCCAAGCCCCTGAAGGCCATGTGTGTTTCTTGTGCTTCAGCTTCTGCAACATCCTGTTGTACCTGCAACTGGTTTCTGACTAGAGCTTTGTTTGTACTGTCTCGGGAAGAGGAAGGAAAGTTGGAAGTCCAAAGAAATCTTGGAGCCTGCAGAACCCTCTGTTTTCTCTTGGTAAAGGAGCAGGGACTCATGGTGCCTATTCTCAGTCACCCATGCTGTCACTGCCTTGGTGTGACAGAACTGGGATGTCCTCACTGCTGTGTTTACCTGTGGAAGGTGCAGCAGGAGCCATAGCTGAAGCTGCAGTGAGCCTCCTGAGGGGCCAGAGCTCAGTTTGGCATCATGTGGAGCATGTAAGGAAGGGTGGTGGTTTGATGGTATGGCTGAGCTGATCTAGGGCCTTGCTATTGTGGAGTGTCTTGCTGCTACCCAGTTCCTCGTTTGCAATTTTCATGCTTTGTTTAATACACCAAAGTTAACAAGTTGAAATGAGTTTACTGAGAACTGGCAAGTAGTGGAAGAGGTATGTGGTCAAGAGAAGGATAGAAGAGGGTTGATGGAAGGACACTGAACTGGAATAACATCCACCGTGACTGACTTCCCAGTGGTGGCTTAAGTTAGGTCACTCCTGTAAACTGGGCTACACCTGGCTATAGACACTATCCCACACAGTTTTGGAGGCCCCTGGTAACACTCTTCTCTTAAACACTTGATAGTCAGGTACTGCCAGCTTCTCTGAAGTGAGCTGTTGAGGCAAGGTGTTCCCATGGATCACTGCACTTACCTTTTTTTTCTACAGTTGCTGGTGAAATTTCCATAGCCCTTTTCAATCTTTCCTCCTGCTGCTGCTTCTGTTGTCTCAGCTTTCCCTCTCTGAGCCTTTTGAAGGGAGGAGGAAATAAAGGAGGGATTAAATGCAGCATGCAAATACACTTTTGACACGCAGCATCTACATCTTGTATGACATATCTGTGTAGGGCCACCGGAGCACAGAGGTTTGGGTGCAGCCACTGCTGGAGTTTGTTGCTGTGAATGGGGTAAGGGAAGCACTTATTGCAGTTGGTCCTACTCTTTCTGGAGTGATGGGTGGAAAAAGCATGTCAGGTTTTGAAATGGAGATGCCAGTCAGTCATTCTCTGTTACAGACATGCTCTGTGCCACCTTCAGGAGGTGGCTTACACTCTGCAGTTGACTGGGACACTCACCAGCTTTGTGGGTAAGTGGTGCTTGTTGTGTCACCATTGCTCACCAATGCAACCAAGTCTGTAACACACAGGTGCTAGTAGGAGGGGTTTACACCCATGGAGCTACACTTTGCCCAAATGGGCACAGCAGAACCACCGCAACCTTTCTACTACAAAGCTGAATAAAGATGCAGAGACAGAGAGTAACCAGAAGGAAAAAAATCACTGTTCTGGCTTTAAATTCTCACACTATGCTATCTGATTTGCCTGAGGATGGCTAGATACAGTCAGCAGTTCAGTTATCTTTGTTATTTAGAGGAAATCCCATGTAAGTAACTGGGTCAAAAGGGATGTGTCTCATTTTGGAACCTAACAGTGTTCATTGGCTACTATTTAATCTAATAGTACAAGTTAAACTTTAGAGTATTGTCAAAGAAACATTTGAAAGCTGGCATTGCTGACAAATACCCTTACGCACCTATTGAAGCCCGACAAAGTATCAGGGCATGGCAGACTGCATTAGCTAGAGGACTAATTTTCTGCTTAATCAGTATTGTTACTGGAAATTGTCTTCTTAAAATGATGATTGTCATAATTGAATCTGGTTTTGCTTGTGGGTTTGGTGTTTTCTTTTTTATTCTTCTAGATTTTCCTCTTTTCTAATGTAGCTTCCAGGACTTTTCTAATGTGACTGTTCTTGATGATGATGAGATGCAAGTTCTATGAATGTGGAACCCTTACAGAAGTAAAATGGGATGGAATGGTCACATGGGATTTCAGGTTGTTGCTACAGCTTCTTGGGTTGATTTGGCTCTTTTGGCTGTAAAAACAGAGGCATTTTCCAGAAGAGGATCTTGCCTTACCTTGTCCTCCATTCCTTTTTTATGGATTTCTTAGCCTGTTCCATCTTTTCTGGTGGGATTCCCTCCAGGTTGTCCAGTAAATCACTGAGCTGCTTTTCTATTACCTTTAGCATCTGCACTGTATCCAGGTTTGTCTCATTGTCTCCAGTGCACTGGCAATAGACTTCCAGCACCTTCTTCTTCAGGCTTGTGAGCATTCTGTCCTAGAGGTGAGAGGCATGGCTGGGTTCTGCCCAGTAGATCCACAATATTGCTCCAAAACCCAAAGGAAATCAGTAAAGGAAACACTTTAATCCCCCCAACAAGGCTCAATTGCTTGTTTCCCGGTTGGCTTAGCAGCAATGTTTGGGGCAGACAGTTGTATTGAGCCATTCTCCTGTTGGTCTTATCTTCCCAACTTTGCTGTGATCAGGGACAGATTGCAGGTGCCCAGTTGTCTCTGGTGAGCCCTGCTCCTACCTTGTAGCAGCTGCATGGAGCAGACACATTTGGCCCAGTTTGCTGCCCCAGCAGTGCCTCAAACCTTCCCTTGCTGTAGCTCCTTTGCTGAGAAACAGTGCTGATCCCTCTTTGGTGCAACCCACTGTCTGCTCTTGTTCCCAGGATGGATATGGCTGGTGGAGAGGACCCACTTGTGCACTTGTTAAACCCCCTTGCCTTGATTTTGGCATGTACCTGATCGCCAGCATTGTGTTCTCCAGAGGAAAAGAGGTGAACTTTGAACTTCAGGTCTGCTACTCTCTCTTCTTCCTTTGCAACGGAGGCTCGGAGGGTGTTCACCTGCTCTTTCAGCTCTGCTAACTCCTTCTCCCTAGGCCAGAAGAGAGGAGGTGTTTGGAAAGGACACCTCCAAAACACAGGACGCCTCTGCTCTCCCCAGCCTGGGCCTGTCCCTCCTGCTGCCGGCAGATGGAGGTAACACTTCAACCATTTCTGGCAACTTGGACCCACAGCCCTGAGAGCAGAGGGAACTTCTAGTTTTTCTAGAAAAACAGTTAGTGTGCTGGTGTGGGGGAGTGAGAAGAAGTACTGCTAAACATTCAAGATTTTTTAATAGGTCAGTGGGGACTCCAGAATACCTTTAAACACTTTCACAGGGAGATAAGCTACACTTCAAATGGGAATATGTGTGTCTACCTGCCATTGAAATAGTATATTGTGATGACACTTAGGTTCCCTGTTGTCTTCCTCTAGGAAGGTTTTGCACTCACTTGGCATAGATGCTGGTCTGGATCACTCCAGGAATTGCCTTGTTTCTTCTTTTGGTCTTCCTTTATGAGAATTACATGATACTTCTCTCTTGTATGAACTACATTATGCATCAGTTCCCTAGCCTGTGTCTTGAGGACTAAGGAATTCATCCCAAGCTCAAGTCTTATCTCCTAAATTTAACATTTCCTAGGTGCTCACAAGAAAGACTCTCTGCTGTGTGCTGTGTGAACAGCATTACGTGTGGTCTGCAGCAGCATGCAACCTGATGATTAGGTACCAGTGGGGGGAAAAGGAGGGTCAGTTATATTTGAAAGCTGGGGCACAGGGACCCCTTCCCCTCACTTGCAGGATCACACTTACATGCTTTCATGTGTGGTAATGAAAGTGTGTTGCACCTTGTTCCAACTTTCCTCAGCCTCCTGGGAATTCTGGATAAAGTGTATGTTCTCTTCCTCCATCTCCGTGAAAGTATTCAGCAGTTGTTGGGGATCAGTAAAATACAACTCAGGCTCCTATGGTGAAAAACACATGATAAGGGTTTTTTCCTTCTCTAGCTTCTTTTCCATTGAACTACATGGAGGTTGAGCTGTACCAGCCCTGGCTGTTCAAACACTCTTCCATCTGGAGAGCTCCATGGCCATTCATGTAAAAACTTCTCCCACCTTCCTGCCATGTGTGTAGCTTTACTCTGCCTCAGTAGCTCACTCCCCAAAACAAGCTGCATTTTGGGGAGTAAAACTTAGTGCAAACATATGTGAGTGGCAAACCTTCAACTTCAGGCACAAAACAGTAACTGCACTAATTTAAAAATCTTCCATTATATGATGTCATATCTTGTTGGAGGATGGCAAGCTTAGAGATGATGGTAGGTTTTGGAAACTGGAGGAGGAAAGTTAAACCAAGTTATTTATGATACATGTTGCCAAAACATGAACATTTATGAATGTATAAACATATGTTTATAATTTGTGGCTACAGTAATTCCTCAATACCTTAACTAATGGCTAGAAGGTGGGAGAAATTAGTAACATCAATAAATGACACAGGGAGAACAGAAAATGTAAATATTTCAACAAAAAAATTCTGACCTCCTCTTCATCTGAGCTGGTTTCACTTCCTGCATCCTCCAGCGAACTTCTGAAAAAGCATTTTGTGTATTAGGCCCTTAGAGAAATGATAGTTCAGAGGAGACTTTGCTAATGACTTATGAACACTGTTGTTCACTGTTTCTGTTTGCTCCTTTGCACGTTCCCACGTATACCCCCCCGTGGTCTTTGGGGGTCAGTACGATCTAGGGGTCACACAGGCAGTGTGGGAGCTACTTTTATCCATGAGCAAGCTGCCTTTTGCACTCCTCCAGGCTGTGCTGGCCAGCAGGGTTGGGATGTGATGCATGAACCTGAACTGAGAGTGTTGATCTAAATGATTCTAAATTCACTAGGAGGCTTTGACTCCTGGGCAATGAGAAGGGAGAGGCAAGAATCTTACTAAAAAGCCTCAGGCAGCAGCAGCACATGTGTAGAAAAAGCCTTGTGCTCTTTGTGGGGCATAGTAGTACTCATAAACAACATGGTGTAGACACCGTGGAGAGTCTGCAGTTTTTACCTGCCCTGGAAAAAGGTTGTTGAGTGCTCCTTCCTCTGCAGATGAGGTGGAGGAGGGGACAAGAGGTGCCTGGCTGCTGTCAGCAGCACAGATTGCTCATCACCTTCATGTGCACCTGTCACACTGTGCCAGGGAGAGGTTCTAAACCTCTGTCTGCATAATCTTAGTGCCAGCCCCACTTGGGCCAAGGCTCTCAGCAGAGGATTTGAGAACAGAACACTGTTGGAGTAGGCACATAGGTACTGACTTGCACACCTGACAGTCTTCTACTAGTATTTTGATTTGTTCCAATAAGCCCCAGATCTCCGTATCCCCACAGCAAAGGTGAGGAGTAGGTTTCCCCTCTGCTGACTCCCAGTCAGTTGAGTGCTCTCGATAGTACTTAAGTCTGTCGTTTGCATTGTCTTGTACTTACAGTTTTCTTGTTAAAAGAGGCTTCAGGAAGTGTCTGAGCCGTGGCCTGATACCATGGAATGACCCGAAATCCAAACCTTCTGAAGACAGCAGGGAACTTGGCAGATCTGTATAAGTGGTGCAGTGGGGACTGGCAGTGTTTGTCCTGGCTGCGAGGCCCTGGCCTGGAGGCAAGGGGACATTTACACTTAGAGCCTGGGGCTCTCCCAGTGAGGAGTGGACAGTGCTTCCTTGGCATTCACCCTCCTCTGCCATGAGGGGAGGCAGGGCACTTCCTTCATTATCTCTGGATTCTTCTGTTTTCAAATCCTTTTCCTTTGTGTGCTTTTTTCCATGTTCCTCCCGCCACTCTTTCGGAGATAGCTGATAGAGGATGTCCCTGTACATCTTGCACTCCTGCAGAGTATCCTTGAATTCGGATATATCTCTGGGTTGAGAGAAGTGGACAAAGTCTGTTAGCAGGGAGAAAAGCTGCTGTTTGAACAGATTCTTTATCACTCTTGATATTCACCAACGTCCAGAGAAAGGACAAGAAGGCACATGTTTTCATGGACATGCAAAGACAAATGGGAACCTGCCCTGCATGCTTTTTGTGGTTCCTGATGTGGAAGCTGCCTGGTCACATCTCTGTGGCCAGACTCTTGCTATAGCACTGGGCTTGCTAATTTTGGAATTTTTACTTGACAAGGAATAAGAAATTTTGCCAACTCAACTCATAATTTTAATTTTAGTTATGTTATTTTTGTCTTTCCCCTGGTCTACTTAAATTTTGGCTGAAATATTTATACTTCCTAAGAATATAATTAAAAAAAAAAAAACCAGTTGAGTTTTTTTCGAAACAAAGACAGCATCTGGAAAACAAAAGCCAAAAGATTTTGAATCTTAAAATGGAACATTTCTGGAAATCTTTCCCTGGCCAAGGGCTGTGAAGGTATAGCACTGTAGGAGTTGTTAAAGGCCTTGCAGGAATATTGTGCAACCATTACCTTTGGACATTGTTTATTTCGGAAGTGATTGCCTGGATCTCTGTTGCTTTCTTTGTCTTTTCTGAGGTTTCTTTTCTGGCACTAGGAAAGAATGCATGGACATAAACCTTTAAACAACTTAGTAGTGAATTGAGGTGCATATGAAACAGAGAAAAAGATATCATATGAGCACTACATCTGTGTTTTGGATGTATCCCAGGTGATGCTTGGCTCCTGCCTGAAGGTCCTGCTTCTCTTGGCAAGGAGTATGGCAGCCCAGTGATGGGTCTAGGTGAAGGCCTCCCTAATGTGGCATCTGCTGAGCATCAGTTGCTGTTCTGCCCTTGTGATACCTGTAATGGGCCAAAGTGCTCAACTTGCTTCAGTGAGGGAACTGTTTCTGCTGTAAGGGATTGGGCAGTGGCACCAGCCCTGGGAGAAGAATGGAAGTGGTGGGGCCAGCAAGCAGGTTCCTTCCTGCCACCAGATCAAGGGCTTTGGCAATGAGGGGATTCCCTGGCTGTTGCTCTCCTTCCTCTCTTTCAATGAGTGTGAGAACTAAAGTGTCACCAGGACTGTAACTCTGGGAAACTCAGAGCTTTTCCTAGCCAAAATCCTGCAGAGAGGTCAAGCAGAAAATCTCCCTTGTCCAGCATGAAAGAGCACGTGGGTGATTCCTTCGAAGTTACTTACATTCTCAGGGCTTGAACGGAGTTTTTATGACTCTCTTTCAGGGACTCCTCAAACATGGCAGCATCCTTCTCCAGCTGGCGTTCAGCCTTTTCCAGTTTTTTTATCTCATTCTTTACTATGTTCTCCATCTTTTCAATCTCATCTTGCTTTACTGCCATGTAATACTGAAATGAACCCAAAGGCAACACAGTCACATCACTTGGTTGATTTTAAAGGTACATTGGTTTAGCTTTGTTCTTGATTACCTGATAGTTGTTGGTGGAGAGGGTAAGGATTTCAAACCAAGTGCAAACTAGGTACATAGAGGCCAGGAGTTATTTCGGAAGGAACATTACAAATAAGCAGTGAAACTTAAGATAGAATCCAGAATTCCCAGCACTGCATTAACTCCTGTCTGACAAAGATTGATTCAGTTGTGTTACAGGACAGTAACAGAGGTGAATAATGGGGATATTCCAGCACAGGTATTCCATTCCCTCATTCTGAGTTCAGAATGGCTCCCAAGTACAATTTATGTACAGGAAATCAGGAGCCAAAATGTCAGTGTATCTGTGCATTTCACACATGAAATAGTTGCATGGGGGCTACTGAATGATGCAAATTACCTACATTCCTTTGTTTCTTGATTGGGGGTTGCTGGGCTACAGACTATGTGTGTCTGTAACACAGAACTTGGCCAGTCAGTTCATGAGGTCTGATGTGTACCTCTTTGGAAGAAACACCAAAATAAAGCAACACAGGGAAGAGTAATTAAATTAACAGAAAGTAGCATTGCAAAAGCCAAGTACCTCAAGAAGACACATCTCTCTTCTGGCATTTATGTAGTCATGGATGGTCTCCTTTTCTAATGAGTAATCTGAAATTAGAATATAAATTTGTTCAGACTAGAGGAAATATGGCCAAGGCAAAACACAGTGAATATGTAGGCTGTCATAAGCATGGATCTGGTTGGCATTGGAGCCAGCAATACTGATTATTGTATTATAGTCTTAACCTTGTTTAGGATTAGTTTCATATGTGCTTTCATGCAATAAAACCGTGTAGAATGCAGTGGAGAAGATGGTCCTTACAGAGGTCCATATCCTCTAGACCTTAATGGCAAAGCTACTCCTCATGTCAGAGGCAGAAAGTTTAGGTCTGCATCCACTGAAATCCAACATTAAGTCAGCTTAGTAGAAATGTTTCCATAACACAAGGTCATGCAAACTCTCAGCTGACTCCCAGCTGATTCTAAGAACTTCCAGCTACCGTGAAGAATGGTGGAACCCAGGCTACTGGCACATGCTCTGTATGTAAATGCATGAGACAGAGATGGCTCAGCCACACAGAGGTTGGCAAGATGCAGCATGTAACTCTTGTGTCTGCAAGAGCTCACCAAAGTCAGTCAGAGGCAACTGCTCCTCCCATCCCCTCTTTGGTCTTTGCTATAGGCTGTGACCCAGCTGGGCAATACCACTGCAAAGGCACTGACTGTTCTCTACCTTTTTGCATGGCTAATTTACGTAAAATATACTTCGGAAGAGTTTTCAGTCTCTCATCATTTGTTGCTGCTTTTCTGTTCTCCTCTTCTTCCTTCTGCAGAGCTTTCCACAACCCACTGTTTGCTTTTATTCTAGTGGAGTAAGTGGTTTTCTCATGGACTTTCATGGTCTTCATCCTTTCATGTTCCTGTGAGAAGTCAGATACGTGGACAGTTTGACTGTGTGCTTTATTTGCTGTCATTTTTAAAGACATGAGAGTTATTCACAGTCCAGAAATTTGCAGACTGCTGATGCCCTGCTGATGCATGTTTCCCTGATTTATCTGACTAATCCCAATGATATTCTCTCTTGAGGCAACCAAAACACTAAATTTCTTAGCACTTGTTCTCATTAGTTTTTTGATTTGTATTCTGCATCCATCCACCAGCTGTGCCAGTTTGTACCTACTCAGTGTCCTTATTTTTCCTTCCTGAATTATTCCTGGGACTGAAGGGAAATTTTCTGGCTTTCATCCTTTAAATCCCCTCGTTAAAAGGAACAACAGAACAGCCCATGCTTAACCCACTCAGTCCAGCTTTCACAGAGGCATGTAAACCTCCAAGTACAGATTCAGAGGATTTGGCTTCATGGAAGGTAAAAGGTTGTACCTGCTCAGTGTTCTTGCATGGGCCAAAGTGTAATTCTTTGCAGTCTGCACCATTTGGGCATGGGTTATGCTGAGGACATCACTCAGCAGACTGCACTTCTTCCTAAGCTCTTCCCCATACTTATATAGTGACTTCCAACCCAAGCAAAAACCAGACCATATCAGTCATCAGTGTGAGATGAGGAGGCCTTACTTAAACTTGTTTGGAGCCCTCCCATTGTGATTTAGAAACAAGGACCTCTTGCTTCCTTCCACACTACTGCCAGGGTGTGTGACCATGTGCAGACCTCTCAGAGATCATAGATTCACAGAATGGTTTGGGTTGGAAGGGACCTTAAGGATCATTTAGTTCCAGCCTCCCTGCCATGGGCACGGACACCTTCCATTAGACCAGGTTGCTCAAAGCCTCATCCAACCTGGCCTTGATCACTTCCAGGGATGGGGCATCCGCAACATCTCTGGACAACCTCTGCAATGCCTCACCACCCTCTTCCTAACATCTAATCTAAAATCTCTCCTCTTATAATTTAAAACTGTCCCCCTCCTCCCTCTTGTTCTATCACTATCTGCTTGTGTAAAACGTTGCTCTCCTTTTTGTATAAGCACCATTTAAGTACTGAAAGGCTGTAATCAGATCTCTCCAGAGCCTTCTCTTCTCCAGGCTGAACATCCCCAGCTTTCTCATGAAGAGATCTTTTGATCTCTCATGCCCTAAATTCTGGTATTCTGTTGGTTGGTTGCCTGCCCTAGTAACTGCTTGTGTATACATTAGCCTAAAGCATGTATACATACCTCCTTCGCCTTTTTCCTTTCCTTGTCCCCTATTGAGAAAATATCAGCACCTGGTGGGATTGTAAATGGATTTTTCATTGCATTTTCTCCACCCTCTTCTGGGCTTTCTGCAAAAAAAAAAAAAAAAAAAAGAATGAGGATGTAGGAGCTGCAAAGTAGAGTATCAGGACCCAGTGCAAAGGGAGTGTGATCTGCTGCATCACGTGGGAAGGGTGGGCAGCTGTGCTCACAGCTGCAAATGTCTAACAGAGCTGGATCAAGAGCAGGGAGCTGGATAGGGTTTACAAGAAGCAAGTGGCATAACTGACACTTCTGTATTGTTTATGTCACTTGACCATATCTGATGAACAACTTGGGATTTCAGTAAGGGATTTTTATAAATCTGGAGCTGGTTTACCCATCTCATCTGCTTGTGGGCAGAAGAATCTGACTACAGGCCTCTCCTTTCTCCTAACAAGGCAAAGCTGCCAGAGCATTATGTCCTTACCTGACAGCGCAAGCTGGGTTTTCATTTCAGTGTTGGAAGAGAGACTTAGATGTTGACCCTGTATGTGGAGATGGTGTCTTTGACCCTGTCCCAAGGAAAACCATAAACAAGTCAGTTGGAACCTGCCAATAACTGATGTGGTAAGTTTTACAGCAGTGATTGGCCTAGGGGGTTTCTGGATCTTTACCACTAACCCTTCAGTGTCTGTAGGAATTAACAAAAAGCTTCATTAAGCTGGAAAACATTTGTATCCCAATCCCCAAAAGGATATGTTCACCCCTGGCTTTTGTGAAAGCTGTGTAAAACACAGTCCTCCTTACACACACACTGATGGGAAAGCAAAAACAAAACAATTTGGAGACAAGTAACCCAAGTCCTTTTTCTCTTGTTCCACCCTAGAGCCAGTTCTGATACACGCTCATGTTTTTTCATCCTCCTGTCACTGGTTCACAAGCTACATTTTACTCCCTAAAGCTCTTTCCAGTAATTGCTTCAGCATTGTGGGTTTCTTGCAACAAGGCTGAATGACTGTTGGACAGCACAGACACACTGTATGGAACTCTGTTGCATTTCATTTTAGGTTGGCAAACTGTTGAAGGTTAGGTTTTTGTTTCTCTGACTCCAGTCTCTTTTTGTAGTTTTTGCTGTGGGTCCTAAGGGAAAAGGCATAATTGGAATGATCTCACAGAGAACAGATAGTCCATTGTTAAAGTTATCCTTTAATCACCAAAGGCAGCAAGCTGGGCCCAGTGAGGTATTAGTTCAATTGATGCAATTCTGCTGCTGGCACCATTCCTGATCGGCACTGGTATAAGACACTGCAGAAAACATCCTCTTCCGCTTGCACTAGTTTTAAGGCTATTTTAGAGCATCAGTTTTTGCTCTGAACAGCCTCCAGCTTTTATGTATGTTGAACTAAACTCATCTGGCCTAATTTCCATGTATGTCCTTGGTGCTTTGTGTTTCCTATTAGCTGTGTTTCTGCAGCTGCCCAATTAGTACCTTATTCTTCAGAGGTGTCAAACTTTCACTGCTGATGAGACACAGAGGCTAAGATAGAATCCAGGCTGTTTGAATATATCCCAAAAGTTTTCTCTCTCCTTTTCAGTTCTTGAAGTACCTTTTTCAAAAGCTTCCTTCACTCTTTGCTTAGACTTCAAATCTCCCTGAACTTTGCTTAACTTAAGGGGATATTTTTCTCTAGGGGTGTCTCATCTGTATCCTGGAACAACATCACCCCTGCTGATGGTGTGAGTTTTGGAAAAAGCCCCATCAGGGCAGGGGTGGGAAGGCAGTCAAATGCCTGAACCATTCAGATGAATACAGTGTGTGAAACCTGCAGAGCAATTGCACTAAACACCTGGAGATTCAGCCCTCAGTACACACTTGATTTCTGTAATCTAAAACCCTTCTCATAAAAATTTTCCATTTCCTGTGGTTGATTTAAATTTCAGCTACAGTGAATAAGACTGAAAAGAAGGACTAGACAGAGAATACTGGCATATGGAAAATAATTGTCAGTGCAACCCTCAGAGATAAAAAGTGCTTTATAATATTTTAGCTAAATATTAGAAACTGTTTCTGTGATTGACTTATAAGTATTCATTTTATTAAGGTATTTTTTGTTTGAGGTTGTTGGGTTTTTTAATAGATTGTTTGCACATCACTTTGGAAATAATGCCAAAAGCTCCAGAAGCACTAGCTGTGCTAATTATAATTATTAAGATCAATAATGCAAATAAAAAAAATGCTTCATTGCTAGAATCATTTGGCATATATTTCACTGCCTCTGACATTTTTATGTCCTAGTAGCTGCATACCAGTGGTATGTGAATCCATAGATAAGGCCTTCCTGGTTTTAATTTACTGAAACTTTTATTCAGTGCTTTCCCCTAGCATCTGTGCAGAAAAATAATCATAAAAAAAGCCAAAGTAAACACGCAGACCGAATAACACACTAAACCCATCCACCACATTCCCAGTGCTCGGGGTGAGTGTTTTATACACCCAAATGGTTCAGATGACACCACTGCTTGCAGAGGAGGTGGCGTCACCCGAGTGTATGGACGGGACACCTCTGTCCCTGCAGAGTTCTCTGTACTCACAGCGCCCGTCGCCCACGGGGAGCGGGAGGTGACACATCCAGCATCTCCGCCGCTCCCGGCACAGCTCATTGCTGTGATTGCCCATCCCCTCTATTTCGTTTCTCACCCAGAGGAGTGTGCGCTCCTCTCCGCGGGACGCAGCGCTCGGGGCAGAGGCTCAGCCAGGGCTGTGTTTGCAGCGCCTTGGGAACCTCTCCCGTTGCCAGGGGCGGCTGACGGCACAGGCGCAGGGAGGGATTGTGGAGTCATAGAACGGTTTGGGTTGGAAGGCACCTTAACGATCATCTGCCCCCAAATCCCCTGCTATGGGCACGGACACCTTCCACTAGCCCCATCACACCTGACCTCGGGCACTCCCAGCACCCCTGGCTGTGCTCCAGGTGTTCTGAGCAAGCAGCTTGCTGAAGTTCAACTGAGATGTTGGTTTGAACTTCTTAGAAAAGGAAAAAAACCTGCTGTGGTGTAAGAGCTCTCCCTAGCTTGCTGGGTTCTCTATTCATTACTCATTTTCTCAGGAAGAAATTCTTCACTGGAAGAGTGGCCAGGCATTGGAATGGGCTGCCCAGGGAGCTGGTGGAGTCACCATCCCTGAAAGTGTTCAAGAAATGACTGGGTATGGCACTCAGTGCTATAGTTTAGTTGCAAAGTGGTGTTAAAGGTTGGATGTTGTCGTGGTTTAACCCCAGCCA
>NW_008687604.1:9522-10176 GCF_000695815.1 Acanthisitta chloris | reverse complement strand
ATTGTATTGTATTTTCAAGATTGAGATATAGAGGGATGTATTGATGATTCCTAATAATTCTGCATTTTCTCTGGTCAGTTTATTCATGTGAACAGTCACCCTGAAACTGGTGAAAGTTCTGAAGGAACAGGCAGAAAAATTCCAATTTTCTCACACTTTGAAGAGTTATTAAAAATAACTGTTCCTAAGGACTTGAAAAACTCTAACAAACATTGCAAGTAGCAAGCAACATGCAGGATCCTGTCAGACAGACAGAATGGAGAATGGAAGATAATAATCAGAATTTTAAAACATATATTTTGTACCTTCCCTCTTCATGCACTTAACAAATGTTTAAATGGGATATGTCTTGCATATCTTTTTTATTCATTCCTATTGGCAGCTGAATCAGAAGCTGATCATAAAACCAAATTGGTTTCAATTAAGAAAAAAATCAGCAAGTGTTTGCGTAAGCAAATATATTGTGTTAGTCAAATATATATTCATGTGGCAATTTTTTCCTCAGGCAGCAACCAAGTAAAGCAGGTATAATAGCATTATTGTGTTCAAAATATTATTACATCATATTATACATTTGTAAGGCATCATAAGCATATTTTTTATTATTTAAATTTCAAACAGTAGTTGGTTTTATTTTGGAACTCAGTATGATTG
>NW_008687604.1:5109-9507 GCF_000695815.1 Acanthisitta chloris | reverse complement strand
CCCTACAATCTGAGTGATATGGCTATTTTCTGAAAGCTGAATTGAATTTGTTTATGTCAATAAGGAAGAGCAGCAGAATGCTATTACTACTTAGACAAGAACCTATCAATGAAATCAGATGAAGCCCTCATACTCATTAAATTTGAAGTGATATTGACATCTAATTTAGATTTAGATTTAATATGTTAATATGTTACAGTGTAATGGGGAAAGATCAAAGTGTTGATGCTAATTACTTTGGAAGTTTCAGCATCATATTGCATTAATTTGACTACTCCCCATGATTTGTACACGGCACTGAGAGATTTCTTCTGAAACAATGTACAAGTGAAATAATCAACAAGGTTACTTCATTTGTTAAATGAGACTAGGCATGGAAACATGGTATATAGGCTGCAAACCATGTTTCAGTGTGATCAGTAGCAAGATAAAGGGTTTCAAATAAACAAAAGTATCTTATTTGTACTATTTTTAATTGTATTATATATTATTGCTCTTGCAGTGTGTACCAAAAAGAAAAAAAATCAGGTTTTGCAATGCTATTATCTCACAGTCACAGTAAAGGCATCTCCAGTAAGTAGCAAATTCTCTCTAAAGAGACACCATCAGTGATTCAGAGGAAATGGCAGTCTGACAGGTCCACCGTCTGCTTCCTAAAGCACAAAATGACACAAAGTGACAAGGCTTCTATCCTAGGGAGTTTATTATCACAATCTGATAACGAAACAAATAATGTAAAACATAATATAGATATTAGATGCTTGTAGTGAGCAGCTGAAGAAGCAGAAAAAAACCCGTGAATATGGGAAGACTGAAAAAATTACATAAATTCTTACTAGTAATTAAATTAGAAGGGACAATCCTTCTATGTGGTTCCAATGCACAACAAAAATCTGCTTTAAGAAACTAAATTTCTTCTTGGAGTATAAATTCCAAATTTCAGACCACTTCAGCTGGGATCTTTTCTTTCACTCCAATGCATTTCTATGAACTCTCAAATGGCATAGCTCATCTCTGGATCTTCAGGAAATCTGAGGAACTAAAAGAAGTCTGAAAGCTGAGTCACCATTCCTCTTCAGAGTGACTTCTGTCACTGGAGGTGTGAGAAAGATTTTTTGTTTGTTTGTTTTTGTTGTGGAGTTTTACTGTACAGTTATTGTAGAAGTTTCACTAATCCTTGAGTCCTCTCTCCTGTGTGGAAATGTGTAGAAAATGACACTGAATGCTAAGTTAGGAGAGACTGGTGGCCCCATTGCTAGCACTGAGCTCTCTGTCAGGATTGCAATATATTAAAAACTACATCTGGATTCTCTTTTCTTTACTTACTCTCCAGGTAAAATATTAGGGGAAGTTATAAAAAAATTCCTCCCTCTCAACAAAATCATGTTTATGAGTAGAGATATTGTCATTATTTAGGCTTCTATTAGAGGGGTGGGAGTGTGGTGGTATGCAAGAGCAGAACCAGTCAACACAGTGACATAAAACTTAATTTCCTAAAGAGGATAGGTGTAGCAATTGGGAGATCTGTCCTGCCTCACACAGGACACATGCCAGTCAAGGCCCATGTTACAGGGTCTGGGTGTGCCTCTCAGCTTGAAGCATGGGTATGAGGTAAGGTCCTTGGGTGCCCAAGTTGTGATGGGGGTCTCACTGTATGTGTGACTATCTCACTGCAGGATTGCTGTCCTCAGCCTACTGCAGGGTTGTGGACCTCTGTGGAGGTGTCCCTGCTGAGACACTACTGCCGCTTATACTCTTCTTTTTTGAGTTAGATGGTCAACAGCACTCACCAACAGTCTTGTTGATCACCTATCCACAGTCTGGTTTACTTGCACTCTTTCAAAATTTCATTATCAGTGGCTGCCTGAGGTAGCATTGTCTTCTATCTCCTGCTCAAAATGTGTTACCAGGGCTGAATGTGGTTAACAACTTATCTCTGATTCTTTCCATTGCACATCTAAACCATTACAGGAAGCCAGATATAGTTCATATCTCCTCTAGCAGGACTTTGAGGTATCCCTCGTGATAATTATCTGTGTGACTTTTTCTTTCCAGTGCACACCAGAATCACCGAACACGTCGGAGCTGGCAGATATAGACTTTATTTTATCTGAGCTATGCTTCTGGGTAGGCTTTGTCCTGTGACAAGGCTATCAACATTTTAATGTATAAAACATTTCAAATTGAAGACTTTAGATATAGCTACACTGATTTTAATGTTTGGTACATTCTTGCTTTACCGTAGAAGTACCTTTCTACCTTTCTCTCTTCTGCTTTATCAGGAAACGTAATGACTTCAAATGACAAATCCTTACCCTTAGATCCCAATTCTGCTCAGTCTGTCAGTTCATTGATTTTTGATTTCCTACTTCTGCTTTCCACTTGTGGGTAAGCAGCATATAGAACCCATTTATTCTGTCATATCTGGACCAATTTTGATGTATTTAGAGAGTTTAGAGAAAAACAAAAGGTATATTTTATGTAACTATGGCAGTTGATTCAGTTGGTCATGGCAGGAAATACTCCTGGGAAGATGCATAGAACTAGCATCTCTGCATTTTTTTCGCCAAGCTTTAAAGCCACAGTTCGATACAATCCCTGAAGATACCTATGACAACCTGTAAAGGACAGTTTTGTCCTCGCAATCAAATGGCACTTTGCTTTCACATCTCATGAAATATTCACAGTTATTATTAGTGTGTATTCTGTGTTGTTGCCTAAACAAATGCTGGTAAAAAGTGTGTTGCAATGAAAAATATCAAATATGCCATATGGTTGTCCCTCTGCTTCCAGTCTTACAACTATAAATTGTAATCATTGTTTTGCACTTATCATTTCACATCGATATTTGAATTTTCATCTTTGTTAATGCTTGCTAAAATTTTCATATACATATATTTTTCATATACATGTTTCATACACAATGTTTGCTAAAAAATTCATATGCATATGAAATTGTACCTACTTATGGCAATGTTATTTTTAAGATTTCAGGGAGCAAGAAAAGTCAGGGGAAAAGTTTCTTACGAAGTCTTATCTAGTTTTTAATAAAAGTAATTTGCTTTCAGTTCATCAACATGGCTTTTGTTCTTAAATATCTCAAGACCATATAAGAATCCAGGTGATATCACATTTTGCTGTGTAGTCCTTAAATACTGTTTTACCTACTTTGGTAATGAGAGCTTATAATTGAGGTACTACACAACCGTCCATGGAAGAAGAGGAGCAACGAAGGAAAATACCAGTGGAAAAATGGAGGAAGAGTACTGGTTTCATTTCATAAGAACAAAAAAGACAGGGTTTGCTAAATATAAAATGCAAAAGGAGAAGAAAAACTGTAGAAAAGTATTAGAGAGCATATGCACAAGATAGGTATTTCAATTTGAGTCTGCATTATGGAAAGGCACAATACTGAAATTATTTTAAACTATTATAGGATAAGAATAGTGACAAGATTAGAATAAAATAGATCAACTAATTTCAAACCTAGAAACAACTTAACTGCAAGTAAGAATATATTCTCAGTTTGCTAGGCGAAAATTCCATAAATGAAATGGCTCACCAAATATTGATTAATACTGTTCAATGTACATATATTTATTTTTAAATGCTTCTTCTGACTCAACACTGACTTCCTTCTTTCTTTGAAAACTGGTTCCTCATTACCCCTCACTATCCCACCTGTAGAAGCACATAGAAAGGCTAAAACAGAAATACTTGCAGAATTTACATGTATCAGTATGTTTGCCTTGGGTAGAGCGCTTGGTGATGAATAGTCAGAACTGTGCCACGCACATGACCTCATCAGAACAGTTGTTTATTCATGGTCACGAGTCCCTTGGCAACAGTCTAAACTGAAACAACCCCTAGGCAGGTTTAATTGACATCCTAAACTTTTTATCATGAACTGTGGAACAAGCAATTCATCGTGTCTTCTCATCAGTTACAAGGTGTCATGCATCATATCAGTCTACAATGAGGGCGGGTTAATTAAGGACTCAGAAAGTTAGCTTGTGCCACTGAGAAGCTGGCAAGCAGATGTGTTAAAAGCTAACTTCAGTGCAAAACCACTGAAATCTATGGAGTTTAAACAAATTTTAATACATCTGTGGAAGTGCATCATACAAGGTTATTGGTCTTTTCCTGGGAGTAAATTTCTTCTAATGCTTAACATTCTGACTGAAGGACACACTTTGTATCAGGATGGAGCTGATCAATTTGTTTGGCTATTATTTCAAGGCCTTGTACATCTATGCATACATCCTGCTTCCTTTTCATACAAACCCTTACCCAATAAAATGATGCTTAGTATATACACTAAGTTATACTGACCAGTGTCAGCTACCAGATCTATATTGCAAGTTGTTTATATCTGGAAGGCCAAACTCACACCATCAT
>NW_008687604.1:0-5082 GCF_000695815.1 Acanthisitta chloris | reverse complement strand
TGGGATGGGGTTAAGATGCTGGACTGATGCTATAGAACAGTTACTGAAATGTCAGATTTTTCCTTTCATTCAACAAGTCAGCACACAGCAAACCTCTCTCGTAACTATGCTGTGACACAGTCCCTAACAATAGAGGAGTGATAAAGAACATATTCTAAAAATATTTTGGTGCTTTAGGGGGTTACGTTTGGAAATCCTATCTATATATGTATGTTCCTTTACAGCATAAACCATGAAGTGATGCATTAATCCCAGATAGAAGGCAGCAGGGACAGGCACATACCACTGCTACTGCGTGCTGCCTCTCCCAACCCAAGATTAATTACATGCATGGAGAAGTGCTTGTCACCCCTCTGTCAAAAGCCTACAATGGAGTGAAGGAAAATGTCCTATATACAGGGATCTCAGGTAATAAAAAGTGAACTAAGCAGCAACAATGAATAGAAGTTCAGGATGTGCTCACTGCTTCAGCTGAAATGGGTGATTTGGTGGAGAAGACACGATATTCATACTGGAGGACACCAAGTCTTAGCTGGCATTAACTGGTAGCAGCAGTGAAGCAGCGAAAGGATTTGCTAAACAGGAGACAGTGTGAGAGACTTAGTTCTATAACTGAGCCAACCACATGAATTCAGACTTCAAATAAAAAAATGTGATTCCAACTCACCCACTTCATTTGCTTGAGAGGCTCATATTATCAGTTACCACTGGGGTGTGCTTTAGAAAGCTGTGCCTTGCTGCCTGTCGGCTCTTACTTGGCTGGTCATGTGAAAACTCATAGTCTCCTCATCTTAGCTGCAGATTTGGTTCAGTTTTTGCCTTTACACAGCAAGTTCACAGCAAATGGTATTGCCTTGAAATCAGAGCTCGCAACCACTCTGACTGTACAATTGTATTGATGATTCTTAGCTTCATTAAAACATGCAGCAAAATGATTTATTTTTCAGCCTGTCTGAAGGCTTATTCACATCTTACATTGCAAGGACTCTGTTGCAGCAATGTAATGAACATTTTATAAGGCAGTCCATTCATAACAAGTGATCTTACAACTGGCTACACCTGCTGGCACACACAGATGGTTGAGCTGTACTTGGATGGATGAGCTATACTTGAAGTATGGGGTGTGAGAAGGTGAGATTTAAAATTCTTCCACAGCAAGAAAGGAAAAGAAAATAGGAAACAGGGACTTCAAAACCTAGCAAATATGGACACAACAGCTGAAACTCTACTTAATTTTCAAAGTGACTAAATTTTTTAATAATGTACCTTAGATATATTCAGGAAAGGTGTGTTTGCTTTTTTTTTGCCTTTTTTTTCAGCAGTGAAGCAGTGCCAAAATTGGTAACACAATAATTAAACCAGAGTTAAAATTTGATTAAGCAGAACAGGAGGAGGGGAAGAGGGAAATGAGAACAGCAGACAGCATTCATAATTAACATTTATCCCTCTAACAACCATACAATTAAGATCTGACAGGAAGGGTCAGGAAAATGTAATCATTTCCAAAAAGTCTGAATCAGATGAAGCAGCAAATTGCAAGTTCTTATGTGGGATCCAGATGAATACATGGGTTGAATAAGCCAAATCCTAAAATGAGTTTTCCTGTCAGTATAGAGCTCAGTTGGCTTCAAGAAAAAGATTGATGCAGTAACATCCTCATTCATCTTTTTTTCCCCCAACTTTTTCATTTATTTGCTGCCTTTGATGTTGAGCAACAGGATTATGTCAGGGAAAATTAGCAACTTATGCCCATCAATAATTGCACTAACTTTCTTGCAAGCTGTACATTATAATCTGTCCTTGGGCTGGATTGTAAAAAAAATTACTAAAAAAAAATTCAAACTAGCAAACTGGCACTTAGATATGAAGTGCTTAAATCAGAAGCTGAAACTCTGAAAATCCCAGTTTACCTGGTATGTAACCCTAGCATAGGCATCTTATTTTTACCTTAGCCCATAGAACTGCTGTATTTTCAGTACACAGACAGATAAGGGGACTAACACACCTCCCAAGTAATTCTTGTTACTTGTAGTGTGCAAATCTGAACACTACAACTACCCTTGCAAATTAGCTTTATCAATGCTGCATTCAATGTAATAAAACTGAAATATAGGGCTTTTCTATTTTTTTTAACACACTACTGCAGTGTAAGAGACAGAGGAGAAATGCAGCTAAGTTTGTGAAGAAGAAAGGTGCTATAGTAAAGTAGCAGTGAGAAGAAATCCATGTCCCTCAGAAGGTGAAGGCAGAGGTTAACAAGCAAATGACTTTTCAGGTTTCATAGGATCATATAATTTTAGGATTTGAAATGGACCTTACACATCATCTAGTTACAACCCTCCCTGATATGGGCAGGGACAGCTCCCCACTAGATCGGGTTGCTCACTTGAAATGGACCTTACACATCATCTAGTTACAACCCTCCCTGATATGGGCAGGGACAGCTCCCCACTAGATCGGGTTGCTCACTGCTTTATCCAGCCTGGCTTTGAACACTGCCAGAGCTGGGGCAGCCACCACTTTGCTGGGTAACCTGTTGCAGTGTCTCACAACCCTTGCATTAAAAAACTTTTTTCTAATATCTGACATAAACCTCCCCTCATTCAGTTTGAACCCACTACCCCCTGTTCCATCATTGCAGTTCCTTACAAAGATTCCCTCTCTGGCTCCCTTGTAGGCCCTTCAGATATTGAAAAGTTGTTATGAGGTCTCCACACAACCTTCTCTTCTCCAGGCTGAACAGCCCCAGCTTCCTCAGCCTGTCCTCATATGGGAGATGCTCCAGTCCTCATATCAACTTTGTGGCCTCCTCTGGGCTTGCTCCAAGAGTTTCACATCCTCATGTTGCAGGCACCAGAACTGCATGCAGTATTCCTGGTGGGTGTCATGAGGGCAGAGAGGGAGAATCATCTCTTTTGACCTGTCAGCCACACTCCTTTTAATGTACCCTAGGATTCGATTTGCTTTCTGGGCTGCTAACCCACACTACTGGTTCATTGTGAGTTTCTCGTCCACTGTCGCTCCCAAGTCTTATCTCCTCCCCCTATATAATACAATAAAACGTTTAGATGGTTTTGATTAATAATATATTTACTGCATTATATGGTATGGATTTATGCCTACAATTCTGTGCAGCTCACTCTCACATTAGATTTTTACACCTGTATTAATAATATATTTACTGCATTATATGATATGGATTAATACCTACAATTCTGTGCAGCTCACTCTCTCATTAGATTTTTACACCTGCATTCAGTAGTGAATGCAGAGGCAATGTAGCAGATTCTGTTCTAACCATTCCTGAACAAGGGGCTAGGAGGAGTGCACTGCTAGCACTGATTGAATCATACAAGTCACCTCTGCATGGCAAAACTATCCAAAAAGACCTTGTTTAACATTTCCTTCTGTCTCAGATGAATTTCTTTGTGTTTTAAAGGGATATCATGGCATTTCCTTACTTTGTATGGGAAAGCATGCTGAATGTATTCAACTGCAAAATATGTTCAGACTCTACAGTTGTCAAGTGCCTTATGGTTAAATGAAGGGAACTGCAGTGCATAAAATCAACAGGTATGTGAAGCTGAAAAGATTCTATAACATGAAAGGATGCATGTAAGTTCTGTCAACTTGAGACAATGACAAGTTGTTGCAAAACCAGGAAGCATTCACTTCCCAGTGCTCCCGCTATTTCCAGTCCTGAATAAAGGGAAGGCATGAGGACATAGACTTTATTTAAAAAAGATTACCTTTAAAGAGCTGCAAGATTTGTTTACTTAAATATAATGGCAGCTGTAATTTGAATTCCATAATATTCTAATATGTTTTTCTAATAGCCATTTATTTCACTTGTTATATAAAGGTCTTACTTGGTTATTAAAACTTAAAATGTGAAAGACAAGTTGGTATTTCAGAGGGGGTAATTTCATGCCAATGAATCATTTTACTAGACTTTAGACTGCTTCAAGAGGCTTGCTGCCCTAAACTTCAATTTTAAAAGGTTTTGCTCATACGTTATACTAGTTCAATTTACTGTAAAGTCCTCCTTTTGAACACATGCTCTTGTTAACAGTGTATGCTTTTCTAGTTCAAAACTGAGAGGCTAATTATTTATAACTGTGAAAGTATTTCAAGAACTTAAGAATGAACACAGTAATTTATTTATTTTTAAACATGACCTGAAAAGATATTTTATATTTCACAACCATTGCAGAAGCAGTTTTGTCACTTTTACTGCAACTGTTTTAAACATGACCTGAAAAGATATTTTAGATTTCACAACCATTGCAGAAGCAGTATTGTCACTTTTACTGCAATTGAGATCTGTTATTTGTAGACTTCCCTATGTGCTAAGCAGAAATTAGCATACAACAGATTAGTGAATACTTGATTTGTTCTCATCACTTCCATACGCCATAAAACTAATCAATTAGCAGTGTATTATGTTTCATTATTAATATGAATTGCATGATTTCTTCAACATAAAATAATTGTATTACACAACATGTTTCTTATGTCATCATAGTCTGTTAACAGTCCTGCTGCCTATTTGCAAAGGCTCATAAAAGCTACTGGACACCAGGGAGCAGTTTTTGTGGCTTCTGAAATACAATTTTCGCTTAAACTCTTCTACACTGCCTTTAGTGCTCTTACAGCAATATCAGTTCTCTGTAAATGGATCAAAATAAGGCTTATTAGTGGCTAAATGTGCCATGGAATTGCATATGCAAAAATGCTTGCTGTCATGCAAACTGAGTGAAAAATCAAGTCTCAAAGATGTCAGTGTGTAAAAGGCAGGATAAATATTTGATGTCAAAACTGAGCATTGAAAGTACTCCCTTTCCTTCTCCCTCTCATGTGTGAAAATGTTTGTCTAGGTGCTCTTAAAATCTGGCAGTACATAGAGAAAAACTGCAGACTTTGTTTCCTGGATGCTACATTACATAGACATTATTGTTTCACAACAATTGTGTTAGATTGTATCCTTATTTGATTTCCAATCCCAGATATGATAGTTTATTTTTCAACAATGTAAACTTGACATTCAAAATCTATGTATGCTCACTGTCTATAAATCATAAT
>NW_008687603.1:0-30989 GCF_000695815.1 Acanthisitta chloris | reverse complement strand
TCAGATACATATATCTATTCCTGTTAAATTTAAATTTTATACAGCTTTCCTTACTGTAATATACAGTATCTCTCTCGCCCTGTTGGATTATTTCATTTTTCATGGAGAAAAGTGATTGATAGCTATCCAACAGAATTTTTTTTAAATCCCCTCTGTCTCCTTTCATTGTATGGCTCAGTTTCAAGACTTAATTGATAGGCAGCCACCATCAGTATAACCAGTACCCTTCCAACACAGTTCAGTCACTGACTGTTGATACACAAAGTTTTGAGGTTGGCTTGCTGTTTATGGAAACCAAGATACTCAGAGGTTGCACTTTTTTCAGCATGTTTACCACCACTTACCGTGCAATAATGTCAGTCAGCCCCAATACTACAATTAGTTACCTACCATTTGGGTAGCAAAAGTAACAAACCCAGTTGCAATTTTAAACATTTTAAGATTATTCACCCTGAGAACACAGAGGAAGTGTTTAAAAATAATTCTGATATATTTTTTCTTCAGATATAGTTTTCTTTTTTGTTCATCCTCTCTTGGGTATCTGGGTTTGTATCTAGCATTTGACGTCACACTTGCTTTGTCAGTTGACCTGTTCACGCCACAGTCAGGTACTGGTGATAGAAGAGCCCAAAAAGGCTTGTAGAAAAAAGGCAAGCAGCAATCCACCAGGTGAGGAAAGACAGGACTCCCCGAAACAGGAGAGGAGTGAAAATATTCTTTAGGCTTCCCAAAGCCATTGTTATTTGCACTACAGTCACTTTCATCTTTCCATCAGCAGGTAGAGACTCAGAATAAATGGAACTCGGAAGCAAATTGTTTTCTACTGGAGTATCAAAATTCAATTCTGGGTAGATGCCCCAAGAATAATTACCTGTTAAAAAGAAACATGTAACAGATTTTTGTAGGATTAAATTCAAGTTCTGTTATTCTTATCAGTCCACAGATCATCTTGAGATATACTTTTAACACACGCACAAAAATGTTAAATTTTCCTAACTTAGTAAACGCTAACTGTATTCATCTGCATGGCTTCCTGATCATACCAGTAAGCTACTGGGCTAAGATTCACCTCACATTTTGACATCCCTAACATCTATATGCGACATAGCTGCCTTGGGACCACTGTCAGTGCTGAGTATGATTCATCCTACCAAATGTAGATGTCTACATCTCCCAGTTATTAAATGAACACCATATCTCACAATTCCCATTCAAAAACCCTACTAAAACTAAAAAAAAAAAAAAGCTGAAAAAAACCTCTTTAAGAGATGCTCATAACGTTAAATCAACAATGCTTTACACAGCTCACTTTTAAAATACTTCTTAATAAGCAAATATTTCAACAGAATTAAACAGCTTAATTAATTGTATTACACAATTTCTCAAAAATAAACAAATTGGCATATAATTAAAAATATCAAAAGCAGCAACAGAAAAAATCTGCTTAAAAGCCACACCCAATTTTGCCTACCTAGTGTTTTCAAGAGCAGAGTTGTGTGAAGGAGCATTACCAATGGTGCAACATATTGTAGTGCAATTACACAGAGATAATAGAACACTCGAGCCACCTGGGAAAACAGAAGAGAGTAATTAATGAGTTATGGCTGATCAAAGCAAACCTTTATGAACATGTCTAGCAAAGACAAGAGATTTGTTTACAGTACTTATGCATTAAAGCTGGTTTAAGACTTTTCTATGCCCTCTTAACTTGTGACACACTGTCTTCAAATCTGAGGACATTTACAAATCTGACAGGAAGTGCTGACAGGATATAATTAAAAGTACCAGTTCTGTTAAGACAAACAGAATCAATTTTCCTTCTGCAAACTGCATGTCATCATTCAAAGATTCCTGTTCCAATATACCAGAAACAAAGCTAAATATGTATGTTTAATTTTTAAAGTTTCCAGTGATTTGCAAACTAAACTCCATTTCAAAACGGAAGCAGTAGTCACAGTCCAAGGCCTCAGAAAAAGTAAATAAAAGTTTGGCTAATATTGCAGTCCCTTTCCAAAAGCAAGGTATTTTTAAGACTTCCAACTGTGAAACACCAGTATTTTAAAAACAATGACAAGATGATCTTCCATTAGCAGTTGGTCAGTAACACCACTCATCTGAACAGAAAGACCTATTTGTACATATTTCTAAAAAATAATTAATGAAGGGATCTTTTATAAAAACTTCTGAATAGCCTAGGATAAGCAATCTGCATCACTCCGTATTTTGGTTTGCAGAATTTCTCTGTAATGGTGCTATTTTTATAGGAGATAAAGTCTACGAAGCTTCATTTGGATTTCACAGAAGACATAAACTGAGAAAGAAGCATTTGTACAGTCAAAGTGCTCCAAACACATAACCTCAGTGCCATCATACTTACCATTTTCTGTAAGTCAACCATACTTATTCTGCCAGCTTCCTTTTTCATCTGATCTACACTTTTCTGGGCTAAATTCAGATAGGCCTGTAAGTGATGACGCATCATAGCCAACCGTAAAGCACATAACAGGATTATAATCCACAACCTGACAGTGTCAAACGTATCTTCTGACATCCTGTGGAAAAAAACCAAAGGGTTTACCTGGTTTCCTGTTTTCCCAAGGCCACATACTGCTACAGTTATTTGTTTGCATCATCTATAAGGAAATCTTGAGGCACAAGGTCAAAAATAGTTAATGCACAATCTACAGTTATCAAGTTCACTTGCAAGTAATATTCACTTTTGCCTACTGCTTCTCTCTCCTGCTACTTTTTAGTAGCCCTATTACAGCATTAGATATAGTACCAGATTGTAATTAGATGTAGCATTCATTTGTCTGTAAACAAGAACAGTTCTTAAAAGCTTAAATTCTGAGTAATGAAGGCAGGACACTAAAAACCAAACTCACTCAGATAACTGCAGATATTCAGACACACGTTACTACACAGTAAACGTGTACCTCAATTGCCAAAGATACCCACTTATAGTTCAATCCTCATTTAAAGGTAAACTGAGGAACAAAAGAAATGCACAAAATATGTATATCTGCAGTGTTCACAGAATCACCTTAGAAGCATATCTCAGTCCCTGCAAGCAAGAAATGTGTCAGCTGATTGTATCTGTTTCAAGTCTATTTGAATACTACCGCTCTGAATTATCTAGACTTATCATGACAATGACAATCACCTATGCTACTTATGCAGTACTAATTTCAGATACCACTCTTCTTGAAAGTTCTTCCCTGTTTATGTTTTAAATACTCTAGCTATCAATTCCATGTGTAATTGATCTACATGTAGATTTAAGACAAACTGCCTAACTCAGTTCTCAGGATAATGTATCTCAACTGCCATCAGCGAAACCACTCCTCTCCTACACCACTATGTAAGCTACAAGGTTCCACATGGCAGCAGTGAGGTCGTATTCCACCCTTATGAAGAACAACTCATCACTGCCAAGATGTCAGAAGACAGCAGCTTTTTGGGAACCACGACCTTAACATTCAACATTCTGCAACTAATTCTCATTCTTCTGAAATAACAGAAGCTCTTCAGAACTCAGCTGCACCTTCCACAATACCTCTGACAGCAGATGATACTCAAGTTTAACTCTTTCATGCTTCTATGATGTCAAAGAGCGCTACTTAAACACGGTTTTGTTCTCAATACCCCAGAAAGAAATTTCAGAGAATCTTACAAAGGAATGCTCTCTTTGCCCAAAGGTGGGTTCATAATGTAGTCCTTAGTGATCGGTTTTACCCACAACAGAACCATAAACAAAGGTGCCAAGAAGTTTATATGTAGCAGTGTTCTGAAAGAAGAAAAAAAAGGGGAAAGTTATTAAACTAAAACAATCACTATACTGTTGAAACAGGGTGTACAAATTCAAAAGGAGAAATCTTAATTTTAAAATAGTTGAAAGATAAATAAGAATATGACTTCCCAATTTTATAGGTAGGATTTGCATTTTAACAGAACAGTTACTACATATCTTGAAATCACATAGGATTTGGTTTTTAAAAAGTGCCCTTAGAATATCTATTGCAAAGAATCTAACCATAGGAATCACCTGCATTACACCACACTATAGTAAAAGATAGTTGCTGAAAATTTTCCTATGTCCAAACTGCACTAGCTATTACAGTTTTAATTTAGAAAGTCAGCATCTCAGATAATTATGGGGAATATGCTCCTGTATTACAGGTATTTTTTCTTTCTTAAAAATGTACTCAGATTAAATTTCCACTGTCTATACATACCAGGAGAAAGTTTTCAGAGGCCAGATTTTTTAGTTTAATGAAGGTTTTTATTTAGGAACCCTGAGTAAACGAAATTTGTTTATACTCAATTAAGACACTTCAGACCAAAAAAAAAAAAAAAGCCCCAAAAAGCCAGCACAGCTTTTCCCTTTTAAAAGCATAGTAAAAGCACAGTTACAGTAGTACTCTTTTGTAATCTATGAGTACAAAGCAGCAGAATTTGAAAAGGCAATAGTTTTCAGGAGTCTTCCCTGAAATTAATATCCTTCTTAATTTCTAAATCCCACATCCCGATCATTTTTCATTACTAAAATGAAACAAAATCAGTTAGGTGTGGTGGGTTTGTTAGTGCAATGCTAACAGCATCAGGTTATCTATACTTCCACCTCCACCACAGTGCTTCAACACTGTAAAGGAAATGATGTAATGAAAAGCTGTTCTAAAGAACACAAGACTTCATTGATTACAAGCTATCAAGCTACCTAAAACCACTGAAATGTTTGCATGTTTCAAAAGATGTCATAACACACTTTTAAATTACTGATTTCAGATGAAGAAATAAGCCCTGCTAATTACTTGGTGCTGCTAGGGAACATGAGGGCATCAAAGAATAGGCCAAAGCATTCTGCTAAATTGTGAAAGCATTTTACCTCAACTTCTACATATTTAAGAGATCCAACTGAGCTAGTGAACTGAAATGTGCCAAACATTGGTTAGAATCTCTTTCTTGTTCTTTAGAGTTCAGGCAGAAAGGCTGAAAGACTCTTAAAGCAGGCTCTGGTAAAGGAGGGAATGTGTATGAAAATGATACAAAGTGGATAACAAGACTCCAAATCTATCTGGAGTCCACTGCTGCTAAAGGAAAAAAAATAAAACCAGCTACCAAAACCCAAAGAGATGCCAGATGATTTTTTTATTCTGTTTACCCCGAAACAATGAATTTATTCCTCATACACATAAAAGAACCACATTAATAATTTTGAACCTACTAGCAAAGTAGTACTTACTCATTAACCTACATGTTTTGGGGTTTTCTCAGCCAGTATTGCCTGAAAGTTAAGTGTACCATTCAGTAAAGCAATAGGATTTTATGTTTATGTTTCTCAGTTTGGGGTTTCTTGTTGGGTTTTGGGATAGATTAAGAGCTGGAGGGGTCTTTTGAGGAAGCTCTGGGACTTGGGGGCTTTTGTTTGGCTCAGGTTTGTTCTTTGGGTTGTGTTTCTTGGTGGTGGGAGTTGTTTTAGTATTTCTGGGGTGTTTTTTACTGGTTTTGGTTTTGTGGGATTTGTTATTTTAATTAACTCTGTATCTGACTGCAGAGATAGACAAAGTTTTCCTGCATCCAAATTAGAGAGCATTTTATCACAGACATGTCATCCTCATTTACTACACCCCTTTAATTACTGTCAAGCTGCAGTAAATAAATGATCTACTCATTGATAAAAACTCATCAGTAAGGGTAGTAATGGTCTCTTCAGGCCTATTAGAGCCTATCATTTAACAATGATTGTTTATAGTTGCATTACTTAATTATATTGATATCTGACCACATTTTAACCCATTTAACGTAATTTTATATTGTTCCAGATAACAGTCCAAGTACTGGTAGACTTTTAATAATAATTTGCTTGGTGTTGCATGAAGTTATCTTCAAGAACCAGTTCTAATATCCTCTAAACATGAATTTAGAGAAGTTTTATTTCTTATAACCATACTGCAGTGTCTATTAATTATCCTTTTAGTTCTGGAGTAATGTTGCAAAGTGTTTACATTTCTGCCTAGGATGTCATGTCCACAGACTAAGGAAGATCCTGAAAAACTGAAGGATACTTACAGAAAAGGCAAAAGAAATTTTACAATATTGAGAACCACACAAATTAAAAACTAAGCAGTTTATTTAGCTAAACTGACCACACAAAGTACTCATAATGGCCTATGCTGCAGAATCTGACATTATCATGTATAAAACATTAACGGTCGAGATCTGTGAAAGACATTTGGAGTTTCATCCTCAGAGAATGTTGAAGAGAAACAGTTAAATTAGAGAAAACATTTTACTACCAAATTCAAGAATGGCTGAAAATGAAAATATTCCTTCAAACTAGTATTAACATCTGATCTTTAATGAATATTCTGGCTCATTTTTGCATTGCATCCTACACTGAACTAGCTAAAGGCATAATGCCCATCTGGAGGTGGGGGTGGAAAAGAAAAAGTCTGTATTTGTACCTCTACTTCTTGAAGGTTATCTTAACTTCCAGAAAGATATGATGGGGGAAAGAAAGCAGTAAGCAGAAACATTCATGGTGGAGCTCTTGCAGGAGAAAAGGAAAGCTCCTTTAACTGGGACTCAAATTACAAGGCAAAGAATGTAACAGACTTGCAGAGCACAGGTTGAGCAGAAAGAGGCAGGTGGTGAGTCTGCTCAATTTATGAAAAGCAGGCAGCAACAGAAGTCTTAGTCACTACCTTCTTGCTGGAATAGTCCACTTTGTTTATTTTCAGACATAAAAGATTTAAGACAGAGTAGCATATACCTATTTGCATGTATTTTCTCTTACTGTGTTATTTTTTCTGTTGCTAAATTCAGAGCATCCAGATGCATTTGAGCCAGTCGCAAGCCAGGGAATGTCAAAAAAGCACCAATAAGTGAACACAGAACAGCCAGGAACAATTTGAAGGTTAGTTTAGACACAGGACCCCTAAAAGAAAAGAAAGGAAATAAGCATTTTCTTGGGAAGGAAGTTGGGAGGCGTGGAGGGTATCAGATACTACTTTCAACTCAACAATATCTAACATTTAATTAAAAAGCTGACAGTATTCTATAGTTTTACTCTGAAATACCAGCATTATTACAAACCAATCAGAAATCAAAATTAAAAACACAAAACAATAAAGTCATTTATTTCCTAGTCAAACAGAAAACCTAAGCTACTGTCTGTAAGGTGTTAATTTGTTAGCAAAGAAGAAAAAAAAGAATTTTATATTGTAAGTAACAACCAATTATAGAACAGAAACAGCTAATAAAATGAAATTAAGGACTGTGTTTTTAAGAGCAGAACAGATGCATCCTAAGTTTAACTGGTTTAAATGGAAACTCCATTCCACCATTATCCACTAAAAAGCTCTATGAAACTGTTATTACTGCAGCTTTTCACACATTTTTCTGAAGCATACCTGTGGCTATTAACATGTCTCTTCTAAGTGATTAATATAGCATATAAAAATTACAGAAAAAAATGTCCAGGATCAACCAAATTACAGAATTTATTACAGAATTAACAAACACTGATTACACAAAAAAACCCCAAACCAAACAGCCCCAAACAAACAACAAAAAAACTACAAGGGACATGTAACCAACAGATTAAAGAGGAAGAAAAGAAAATCTAGTGACCAACATGAGTTTCAGATTCTTTCTTAATCTATGTCATCTAAACTATCGAGAGCCACCAACTCAATTGCAGCCAAAGCACTGCAAAAGTTTAAAACTAAACAAACACTTAACAGGAAAATTAATACAGAAGTTTGTGAACTTCCATTACCTTAGAAAAGCAGAGTAAAGAAAGGCTAAGAAACACAAGGGATTCAGTTATGGATTTCCCATGAGTTTATTAATAAATGACAGCAATCTAGTTTGAGGAAACTTCTGTTCCTCAAAAATAAAGATATCCCATGACTTCTCCATGATACTTCAGATCTACCAAGCAAAAAATACAAAGCTGCACTCCCAGTGATGAAATGCCCCATAAATGCATTTTAGAGTATGTAAAAGAAGAACTGTAACAGAAATCCATTTTGCAATACACAAAAGCTGTCTATAATGTGAATTTATATTTATGTCACATTACAAGCTATGGCATGTTCCTCCAACTGTCCATACAAAACTTGGATGTCCTGTAGCAAGCGGATGTTTTTGCATGTCGGGAACACACTATTACAATCTGAAAACAGTACTGAATACCAAAATTTGCTCTTAATGTCAACTTAAACACAAACTTCATCTGTAGCTTTTGCACACTCATCCTCTTGCTTGCTACAGGAATAGGAAAAAATACCCATCACCTGTTTTAAACAATACTTGCAAATCTGAAGAGAAGTACCATTAGAAAGTGTTTACAATTTTGAACTGTATTTTATGAACTACAATCAAAATGTCAGGATAGAAACTACAATCAAAATGTCAGGATAGAAACTATCTCCAAATTAAAAAGAAAACACTAATGCAACTTCATTTAATAGAGGATAGTGATGGATTATTTTCATTAACCCACCTCTTCACATTATTGTAGAAATTATAACCATGTACAACAGCAAAACATGCAAGACAAACACTTGCTAAGAAAATCCAAGTTATAAATGCACATATAAACCAGGTAAATGTATTTCCAGCAACTTACTGGGATTCCAAACCTTGTTTTTCAAGAAACTGCATAGCACTTTCTGAGAAATTTGAGAATCCTGCAGAGACACATATTATAATTATTTTATTACAGTACAAATGCAGAATCCCTGTCTTGAAACAAAATGCTAGGTAACAGTTCATCCTCTAAACAATTTTTCATATGTCTATCAAAGCTCTTTCATGTGCTAATTAGTTAGCCATAATACAATAAAAGTCCATTATTTATATCCCTAATATTTGTACACTTCAGGAAGATGAAAAAAGATAATTTTTCTACTCCAGTAAAGGAACTTCACTTTACTATGGAAGTGAAAAAGGGTTAAATCTAAACCTGGAAGGCAAATATGATTAACAAACAAACAACCTAGGCAAAGATTAAACTATTTAAAAGAAAGCAAAGAAAAAAAAACCCCAAAAACCCCACACACACAAAAAAACCCCACACAACAAACCAAACCAAAACAACCCCATAACAACCCCACACAAAAAAAAACCCAGGATATTGTTAAGAATCTGCATTCCAAAGCAAAATTGTGTATGACATACACAGTTAATTTTAACATGTATATTCTCAGAGAAGCTGGAAATAATTTTTTCAGATCATGCAATCACTACCACTGTTTCAAACACTAAAGAAAGGAGTTACCTGATTCCAGTCCAAACTCTAGATAGTTTTCTGTCACAATGAGAATAGCCATTGCTTTCACAAAGAAGAAAAAACCAAATGTGACACAGACTGATCTTTCACCTCCATCCTCAACTTTGAAATAATGGGTAGTCAATGAAAACAGTACCTTACTGCAGAAGAAGGTGGTCAAGGAAAAATGAGTTTGTAAAATAACTGTAACTAAAAATTATAAAACTGTATTTTTGTCACCTACACTACAGCTGTACAGATGAGAATTTTTTTTAAAAAGTATTTATTCAGTCAGTTTCAGATTAAATTACAGAACACGTTAAAGCACAATAATCACATAAATGGGTACTACTCTGGAGTATAGTTTTGATTTAGGCTTTCTCATAGAGTAAACAGAACACATGAAAAGACAGAACTTATCTTTCTCTCCTTTCAAAGAATCATATAATCATTTTGGTTGGAAAAGACCTTTAAGATCATTAAGAACACTAACCTAGCACTGCCAAGTTCACCACTAAACTATGTCCCCAAGTGCTTCATCTGTGCACATTTGAGATTTTTGGCTATCAAAGACAATAAGACAACAGCACATTCAGTACTATTCAGGAAAGAAAAATCTAACCCGCACTCACCTTGGCAAAACAAAATCAGACTTAAAAACCCTGCATGGCCTGGTATGATATATCAAGTCCCTTCATCTAACCCCAGTGCCACAAAGATGAACATTTAAGACGTCACCTGTTTCGTTATCAGGATGTTTTAAAATGTTTATTGAGTATTCTCCTTTTCTGCACATTTCTAAACATAATTAGCTCCAAAGTTAAACAGATTAGAATAAATTTTTCATGATACACTGTCAACTCTTATTATTATGAACTGCAGCCCATTATAATTTATTTTATTTTCAAATCGTAGGCAATATCCAGTCTAGATTTAAATAAATTTTGAGATCATTCCAGACATTCTCTGTTTTGAAAAACCAAAAAGAAAAAGGAAAACCAAGATTTTTAAATATAAACTGTACCCCTTTTTTTCCCCACTGTGCAATAACATATTTGTATATATACTTTTAAATACTGAGAGAATTTTAAGATGTACATCACATGAAAACATGTTTTAGAGTATCCATTCACCAAACCATTTGAACAGTCAACAGTTAATCTCTCAAGAAACTATGATTATGCAATATTACACTTCATTGGGCAGCATGTATTTAACATAAACATTGTTGTATTTCATGTATATGCAGAAAGGTTCTCATAAGCTCACAGTAAGGTGGTCTAAGCACAGCGTCAATAACTCTAACCTCACAGTAATCAACTTAAGATCACTTCAGACTTCACAGAAAGAACTGATATATCTAAAGGAAGACTCAAGCTCATACCAGAAAACAATGCACAATAGGTCACACAGACTGTGTTCTGGAAAGCTTTGTTTCTCTAATAATACATTCTTTAACCAAATGTCTTTTTACAGCAAGAGACATCAATCACAAACTGAAAACACCTTGAAGTGATACAAAGTACTTTGTAACTTAATAACAGTCCTAACCTATAATCTGATTTGTAACTCCCTAGATACTTCATGTTTTGAACTCTGGTTTGTGCCAGAAGGATGTGGAAAATGCTATCAGGAAAAAAAAAATACTAACAGTAAATTCCAATTATAGTGCAGATTCAGAACCCAATAAACAGATTAATGATTACATAAATTATACATGACTGAAATCCTCTGTTAGCTGAATAATCACCACTGCTACCTATTTTACCTATTGGTAAAAACTGAAGTGTTATGGCTTGCTTCATCACTTTCTTTCACTGCCTGACCTGCTATGCTGGACCCACTGAAGGAATTATTTGGAAGCATTCAGTGTAAGTTAATAGATTCTCCAGCCACAACCTTTCATTTTTTATACTTTTTTGGCCACAAAAGGTGCTATGTCTGTACAATTTTTGGCACACCCTTCTATACAATTTTCTTTAAACTGCTATAGTTATGGAATTTTTCAATTACATAGTCCACATGGTTGGAAAATCTCATCTGACTAAGTTTCAGGGACCACGAGGATTGTTACAAATACCTTGGTATATCACTCTTTGCATCACTCTCCTTCACCCAAAAAGCTGTAATGCCTGGAATAAGTTATGTTAACACATTTACAGAGATGTTAACAGTAGTGTAAAGTTTAGACTGTGCCTCCTGGTACTGCAGCCGTCTGCACTGCCACTAACTCCTTAGGCTGCACAGGATCACACTACTTCATCCCATCAGCCCAAGAACTACATATGTACTACACACCGACCCTAGTGACTACTTGCATGTTCACACTACTGAGATAGAAAATTTGCACTGACAGGCAACTTAAATCTTTTTTAAGGTTTTGCCTTGAATTAATGACCAAATGAAAACAGCAATAGGACTGCATTTAAATACCATGGTAAGAAATTGCTATTGCAGTGGATTTTGCTACAATATATAATTCACAACTCTGTTCACCTACAAATTACTGTAGTTATTTAAATTGGCTACACATGAGATTTGAAAGATGAAGTAAATAATGTGTTGTCACCAATGAATCTAAGAGCACATTGTGGCTTTAGTATTAAAAGCCTGTTTTTCCACTAGTTCTATTAACCTCCCCCTCATCCTCAAAACGGGACTGAAAGGTGTTGGCAATCATTTTTGGTTTTCGAAGCAGTAGTTATCTTTCTCCTTCCCTCTACAAAGACGAAACTAAAATTCCTGACTTCACAACAAAAAACAAAATTAAGGATGTGCACTAAGAACTATGTATTAGCTGTATTATAGCTCTAAGATTATAAGGTGCAAAAGAGTCTGTGACTTTATTGTCACTATTTAGTAGACTAGAAAAACATCTATTGGAGCATGGATCTGTTCACTGGCAAGTCAAAGGAGAAATACGTGGTCTGCAATCAACCCACTGGCAGTCTTCTTTCCCAAATGTGAGTTGACTCGCACTTCTAGCAAGTTCTTACACATTACAAGGAAAATTCTGGAAAAATTCTATCATTTATACTTCAGGCTACTTAGAAAAAAAAAATCCTGTCCTTATTATAATGGCATAACATTAATTTTATGATAAATGATAATTTTAATAATTATCAAGGACAGACAAGCATTAAGAATATTCAGAACTGTTAGCTAAATGTAACCAGAGGTTGAGGGGTTTACTTAACACCACCAGCTACTCCACAAAATTAACAAACAAACCACACAGTAAGAATCTATAATGATGAACTGGCATTTATACAGAGGAAACCATTTTGAATATTCAAGTGGTGTATCGACCCTAACTTAACACTTTATCTGGTTCCCAGCTGCTGAAGGAGCAGAAGAGCTACAGCATTTCACTTTCCAGCTCACCTTTCCTTCATCTGCACTCTTGCAGGCTCTTAGTAATTCCACTGCTTTATTACCTATTACATCTTTAAAATGCAGCTTTCCTCATTGAAGCATATATCTGTATTGGTATGATGAAAACTCTTAATTAACATTCAGGCATCCATGTCTGAGATTGCTTTCTCCAATGAAAATAAACATTAACAGGCGCTTCCTTTTTTGGTTCGATATTGCCTCTTTCCTACATACTCCACTTCTGTTTCCCTCAGTTTCAGAGGGAGTTTAGCTTTCCACAGAGCTCTTAAAACGAACTGCCTCAGCTCCTACAACTGTCTACACACCTTATTTTCTGTAAGCTTCATAAGAGTGCCCTGAATGTATTCTAAAAGTATGAATTCCTGCATGTATCTTTGCAATAAATTAGTATACATATCACTGTACTATTTTGTTCAGAAAGCGTCCGATTAAATATTCAGAAAACAAAAAGTGTGCAATACATTTTCAAACTTCTCCAAAAGCTGTAAATAGTCTCTGTACAGAAATCTATTTCTGACTGTCAAACTGGGCAAAAATACATTAGTTTAGAACCACTACATACTACATATATACTAACTGTATACTCACATACATGTATTTTTCCAATAAATGGTTTGGCATTAATGTTAACAAGCTACTAAAATCAGCATTTACAAAGAGCATGCATGGCATATACATTATCCAACCACTGGACTAGCTTACATGGTCCTTTTCCAAATGCTAAGTATTTGTGCATCCTGCCCAACAACACAGATATTTATACAAATTGAAGAATGATGCAAACTATGGAACAGGTATATTGATTCAAGAAAAAAGAAAAGGATACACTGCAAAAGCTAAGACAAGCAGACACCATACTACACTGATATTCATTTCTTGGGAGGGCTTCACAATGCTGTAATAGGCTTCTGTCACCACATATACAACTGTAGCTGCAAAAGTGAAATCCACCAACCACTGATATTCTGGAAAATAATGCAATGCTGAAAAATAAAAGTTTGCACATGTTAAAGGTATGATATTTTAAGGCAGTCACTGACATACACAGAATGGAGTTGCAATTCAAAAATGTTTTCAATAAAGTCAAGTCAAGGTAGACCCAGATCATTCAAGCAAAGCATGACAACAGAAAAAAAGCCACATACTTTTGCACAACAATGTAAACTTTGCTCTTCACTTCTGCCATCAATAGTTGATTACTGCTCGAATTTATAAGGCTACATGGCCTTACTATTCCATCATCTCAGCCCTATACATTAACGCCCTAAATACAAAGAAGCATACTTAATTTAGATTTCACGTCAAGAGAAAAGAGTTCTCCAGCTGGGTCCCGACGCAACTCCAGGTAAAAGGTTCTTTTGACTCTCTGTTAAAGACTAAAATCTCACTGGCAATCATTTAATATACTACACTTTATTGCTTCCTCTTTTTATTAAAAAACCCTAATATCTAAGGTACCAGTGGTTTATTTTTTCAGATTTTGTTAATACATCCTGTACAGCTATAATCATTGGGTACATTCCACTGTAAAAATTCTGGGGATCACAGTATGCTGCATACAAATGGGCTGATATGAAGAGGGAGCTCCCACAGGCGCTGGAAACGGCAAAGAATTTGTGACAATGAAATGCAGCCTGTCCTTCCAAAACACCTTCCCTACAACTACAAAGTTTGAAAGTCACTAAATATTACTGATTGTCTGACTGCTGGCTATAAGCTACCTGCTGACAAACATACGAAATTGGCCAAACTTGGGTATTTCCAAGTCCTGGACTTATTTTTGTTAGAATCACCAAAAAACTTATATACCCAGCTTTTCAAAGACAGTCAAACCCTATGCTCTATCACTCAGGGAGACAATTCAATGCTGTAATTTCAAGGAAGTAACACTAACTGAAACTTGCAAATGCTTTGTTTATTTTTGTGACAGTTTTTCTGTCCAAGAGATTTTCTACACTGCCTCCTGTAATGTAAAGTGAGAAGTCTCCTGCATACAATTATGCTTCCTTTCTTTCTATATTGATCCAGAGGACACATAAAAATGTAGATAGAAAGAAAATATGTACCACACATACATACATACCCATATATGAACTTTCTGTAACAGAATGACTGATTATGATTCAGGAATCAAAAAATACTATTTAAAAAAATAGCTACTTCCAAAACATTTAATGCCATTTATTTCTGCGCTGCCACTTTCTATTTCTAAGCATTTTACCTGAATGTTTCAGATACGTGGCTGAAAGGTTTCAGCTCTACGGCACATCTCCTATTTTGGCTGAGCAGAAAGCATATGTTTTGACATCTCTCAACTCTATGTCAAATAGACAGTGATGTGACTCTTTTGCTGTTGTCTCATATTGCTGTGGAAGTCCGATACAATAGCTGTGCTTCATGCTGGATTTCATCTACTCATACTTTTCCACAATGCTGCTATTAAAATGTCACCCATGGAAAATGAAAATAGGCTCAGCCCTAATTCTTGCTTTCTCATTTATAACCAGTTTTACTTCTATTCATTCACTGTCTATAAAAAAGATATTCTGGCATGAATCGCAAATAAACACTTAATAGTAAGAAACAGGATTGAAATAATGTATTATTGTTTGCACACAGTTATTCTTACCAATAGTGTCCCTTTCTGTCACAGATTTTGTTTCCAGATGAAGATCAATGTCTTTTGGAATGGTTAATGGTTTGTTTTCAATGTGACCATTGTATTTTCTGCAAAAATGAAAAAATAAATAGATAACACAAACATGGATATGACAAAATGAACTATTTCAATATATAATGGCATTTAAAATTTCAGAAAATTGCTGACAGCTTTTTTTCCCCAAATGCAAATATTTTTATCTAACTAGCTAAAAGCAGTATTTCAAGTTCAAATCTTGATAACCAACCAGGTATGTCAATGGTTCCTAGCTTTATCTTGCCAGACTTTGAGGTTTTAGTGTAGTATGCATTTAAATGGCTTCTATATGCTGCATCCTGAGCATGTACTCGGTCACGATCCAGTGGCCAGTATTTACTTCAATCTGCTGATTTTCTTCATTGCGAGAGCTACAGGGTGTTCCCACAGTCAAAAAACCAAATTAACAAAAAAAGTTACTTCTTTTTACCACAACAGGGTGCTTAGCAAGTACATCACACAGGCTGGGCTAGCCTATATCATTGAGATCCATCCTACTCGCCATCAAGAATAGACAATTTTAAGACAGTTTTCTAATCTAAAAAGGTGTGTTTTTACAACAAACAGGGCTTTTTATCTGGAGCTCTGTAACTAAAAACCTCATGATCTTCACTTTCCTGAAAATGAACCACACTAGTAGACTTCAAACTAAAAAAAGAGGGTGCTCTCAAAAGAACATGAACAATGTTACATTAAATTGGTTGAAGTGATTACCACTACTAAGGTAAAACTTAACACTATTTAAAAAAAAAAAAGAGTCATTAAAACAGATCAGAAATGGTTTGTTACATTTAAAAAAATCTATCTAGCAGGAAAGTAAACTCTGCCACATTTTAGAATACCACCTCTGAAATTAGAAAAGGAGAGGTGGATTTTCCATAGAAAGACAAGTTGTTAGGATATAAGCATTAAAAAGAAATTCAATCAATGATGAGCTTACTTTTCAGGAATGATAGCTCATATGTGAGATGAGAATACAAGAAGCATTAATTTTTTTTCAGGTTATATTTATTTTAAGTATCATCCAAAGCACAAGAATCTTAATGGACAAACTGGAAATTGAGGACAGGAATCACAAGCTTTACTCAAAAACACTCAGTTGTGCAAGTCTACACAAGAAGTCCGAAACAATCCCAACAACTTGACTACCTGCAAGCTCCTGTACTTCCCTGCCCCAAGTTCTACTCCCGATATCTTCCCACTGCATGTACCCAGGAGTACCACCATCTTCACTGAGATAAGCATTTTGATGACTGAAGCCATTTCAGCTCAACAAAGTTGGTGTTCCCACACTTTAATTATCCCTGGGCACCCACAATCCAAGAGACACAGACAGAACAAACCCAGGATCACTGACAGCTTTAATTCAAAGTAATTCACAGTAGCTATGGACTGTTACATTAACCTAACATTTTAATATAACACAAATGACTCTGAAGTAGAAAACACCCCTATTATTCATGTGCTATTATAACCTTCAGCATAATACACCAAAGTCCAAAATGCACTTAATAAAATCACAGAATCACTATATTATTTAGATTGGAAGGAAACACAATGGGTCATTTGGTCCAGCCTCCCTACTCAAGCAGGGCACTTGACTCAGAACTGCATCCAGATGGTTCTTTAATACCTTCAATGAGCAAGAATCCATGACCTCTCTGGGCAATCTGTTCCAGTGCTCAGTGACTTGCACAGGCTGAACTTCCTGTGCATCAGTTTTTGACCGCTACCTCTTGTTTAATTGGTTCCCACAGCAGACAAGAGTCTGGCTCCATCATCTTGGCAGTTTCTGTTCATGTAATGAGGTCTCCCCTCATGCACCTCCTGTTTGCATACCTGAATCCATTAATGAGGTCCCTCTGTCTCTTCTCTTCCTGAGACTGAACAGGCCCAAATCCCTTGGCCTTGTCTTGTGAGGTGCTCCCATATCATAATAACCTTCACTGCCCTCCGCTGGACTGGCTCCAGGAGCTCCATGTACTGAGGAGTCCAAAACTGGACACAGCACTCCAGGGGTGGCCTCATGAGGGCTGAGCAGAGGGGCGGAATCACGTCCCTCGACCTGCTTCTCTTCCTGAGACTGAACAGGCCCAAATCCCTTGGCCTTGTCTTGTGAGGTGCTCCCATATCATAATAACCTTCACTGCCCTCCGCTGGACTGGCTCCAGGAGCTCCATGTACTGAGGAGTCCAAAACTGGACACAGCACTCCAGGGGTGGCCTCATGAGGGCTGAGCAGAGGGGCGGAATCACGTCCCTCGACCTGCTGGCAATAGTCTTCTTAATGCACCCCAGAAGGCCAGGATTCCATTGGCCGCCTTAGCCACAAGGGCATGTCACTGACTCATGGACTGAAAGTTCACACTACAGCTATTTCTAAGGCTAATTTTCAAGCAAGTTCCTTGAATCTCCTTTCATCATTTCTCTTTTAATTAGTTCAAACTGGGAAAGTATTGAAATAAGGAGCAGGCACTACATTTTGCAAGACTATGGGCCTGACAAAGCAGACTCTTTATCTCGAGAAAAGACATGGGGAGTATCAAATAGATCCATCCTTATTTCTCCCACACCATCTGTTTCACATCTCCTTGCTGAGATGACTCAAAAGTAGCATTGCATTCCATTTTGTGCAATCTCTACATCCAAATCGACACAACAGGAACAATTTCTATCTATGGCTCTCCCACAACAACAGTTGCTTCTCTAGAGGACAAGAAGGTACATTTGTTGGCTAAAACCTAAGTGTATTATTCATTCAGCTGTTAAAAGAACAAAGCAGAGATCATTTAAGCCTTCACATTATCGCCTTCATTTAAGTTTTATATTCTCTTGTGATAAACATTCACCCTAGTACAAGCATCTACTGCAGCTATGGCAAACGACTGGCAAGGCTGAGGAAAGGCAGTAAAAGCAAAGTACAGTAATTCTTTGGCAATGTGACTGTGGTTCTGTTTAAGGATCCTATGGTTGAATAAATATCACTGCTTAAATGGATAGCTATAAACTGTAATGCTACTCACTATTATTTTGCCCCAATTTGTCACAGTAAACTGCTAGATAAAATAAGTTTCTGAATTTGAAAGACTATTGCAAAAAAAAAAAAATCCTATTATATAACTTCAATGTTACAAGGAACAACTTAACCCAGTAGTGGTGAATGATGCCACATCCAGCAGGCAGCTCGTCACTAGTAGTGTTCCTCCGGGTGCAGTATTGTTGGGATCAGTGACATAGACAAAGGGGTTGAGTGCACCCTCAGCAAATTTGCAGACAACACCAAGGTGGATGGGAGTGTTGATCTGCTGGAGGTTAGGAAGGCTCTGCAGAGGAATATGGACAGGCTGGAAAAATGGGCCGAGAACAACGATACAAATTTCAACAAGACCAAGTGCCGGGTCCTGCCCTTGGACCACAGCAACCCCATGCAGCACTAGAGGTCGGGTAAAGAGTGGCTGGAAAGCTGCACTGTGGAAAAGTACCTGGGGTTGCAGGCTGACAGCAGCTGACCATGGCCACCTGAGCACACTGCCGATCAAGAAGGTCAATGGCATCCTGGCACGTATCAGAAATAGTGTGGCCAGCAGGACTAGGGCAGTGACCGTCCCCCTCTACTCAGCACAGGTGAGGCCACACCTCAAGAACTATGTCCAGTTCTGGGCCATTCACTTCAAGAAGAATACTGAGGTGCTGGAACAAGTCCAGAAAAGGACAACAGAGTCGAGGAAGGGTCTAGTGGGTAAGTCATATGAAGAATGGCTGAGGGAGCTGGGGGTGTTTAGCCTGGAGAAAAGTAGGCTGAGGGGTGACCTTCTCACTCTCTACAACTACCTAGAAGGAGGCTGTAGCAAGGTGGAGATAGGCCTCTTCTGCCAGGCAATTAGTGACAGCAGGAGAGGAAATGTGCCAGGGGAGGTTCAGGTTAGACATTAGGAGGAATTTCTTCACAGAAAGGGTTACTAATCCTAAGAATGGACTGCCCATGGAGGTGGTGGTGGCACCATCCCTGGAGGTGTTCAAGAAATGACAGGACAAGGCATTTAGTGCCAAGGCCTAGATGACAAGGTGGTGATCAGTCATAGGTTGGACTAGGTGATCTCAGAGGTCTTTTCCAATATAAGTGCTTCTGTGATGCTGTGAATTCTTCACCTCAAAGCATGGCAAATATGCAGCTTAAGAGCTAGGAAACGGGGGGGGGAAATCACATTACAATTAGCAGATTATATAAGCAGTGTGCGGATTAACTGTAATGATTTGTAAGAGTTCATACTGGGAGTAAAAAGAAACAGGGTTAATGGAAACCTCCTGTGTTGCCAAAAAGAAAGCCAGAGGGTGTTGGTTTGTTTTTAAAATATCCAATTCAGAAATATTGCATCAACATGTTCAGCTCCACCACGTCAAGACGTCCTGTTTCTGGCTGCAGCTGTACCTCTGGTAAGACTGTTCAGAACTTAATGTCCGAACACTAGGAATGTGTTGCCAGATTAAGCCTATAGTCAGCTCTCCCACCCCTCAGCTGTCTTCTTAATAGGTTAAACGAGCCCAGCTCTGTTAGCCCCCTCTTGTACGACATACTTTCTCTTTCTTGGATGATCCTAGCAGCTCTGTTCACCTGTTCACATATAAAATTCATTTTTCTTGAAACATGAGGCATCAGAACTGTACAAAGTAATCCAGATAAAGTTCCACATCAGTGCCTTGTCCAAGAGGATTAATATTTTGCTCTCTCTTTATTAGGAACACCTCACATAATACATCCCAGGAGCACATTTATCTTTTTCACAGCTGTGTAAGAGTGGCAGCTCATAGTAATCCTGTGCTGAACTAATACACTCAAATCTTTCTTCTCTTGCTTCAAGACGAAGAGCTTCAATCCTAAGATTTGCCTTCCTCAGTTTCTACCCAAATTAATCTATTCACTAAAATAAAAGCCTTGCTACCAAATTTAGCAGCATCACAGACCTATTTCGTCAACTGGAAATTACCCAGTTGTGTACAATCTGGGAATGTTCAACTATGTTAAACTGAAAGAACACAATTTGGTAAAGGGCTGCGACAATGCAAGCAGGGCATCCATACGCAACCAGCAGTTTTTAACTCATACATAGACAAAAGTTGGCTGGCAAAGTTATTACATTAACCTTGCCATGCTGAAAAATACAAAAGAGCAGGGAAAAAAAGCTTAAAAGTATTTACCTATCTTTTTTGCTCTTCCCTCTTTGCTTCCCTGCAAGAATCCGTAGTTCTTCTTCAGTGGGATGTTGATACCACCGCAAACTAAAGAAAAAGGAAGTTCCAAGTAAAACACTAGTATTAACAATTTAGAGTGGGGATTTTTTAAAAAAACTCTATCTCAACACAGATCTGTATGTATATTAAGACACCAGTCATCTGCCACTCCTAAGCAAAACACCTCTGTGTGCAGTACCAACCCTATCTGAACTGAATCACAACTAAACTTCAGTTCTCTTCAGCATATGAGATGTTTATGCATAATTAGCAAGCTTTGTCACTTCCGTCATTAACATGAAAGTTCTTCGGTTCTCAAAACACAAAATTTTCAAAATACTGTCAAGTAATGCAAACACAGTTGGACGAGGAGTAAAAGTTCACTAGAATAATCATACCATTACAATTATCCATTAGAACAATATTACGAACAATTTTATCAAGGATAATTATGCCTCTCAAAAAAAGGAGCAATTTTTCAGAATCTGAAATAGCTATATGATCATTATCAGTCTTTTCTCTTAGGCAGAGCCGATCATAGCATCAACATTCCTTTCCTAAACACCTCCTCAATGATATCTTCAACTCCTAATAGAAAAACTGCTATTACAAAAAATCACTAATTACATGTAATGGACTTGCAAGTTTTTCCACTTTCACAAATCAATGCATCATCCATTGCTCATTCATTCAAAAGGCAAGGAGTGGCAAGGAAATTCTGAAGAGAAAAAACAGAGATGGCTAAATGTCTAAGATGGTACATTTTACCTAAATCGCTAATCATGTGAAAAACCTTAGTAGCTGAACAAGGCATTTTTCACATGGAAGGATGTCACTCTGATCTCCACTCTGAAATGCTGAGGCAAAGGAAACCACGTATTAATAGGAACAGACTTGGGAAATATATGTAGAAGTAGGAGGCCACTAATTGGGACATGGGCCATGGTGATACAGGTTAACACAGGGTAATAAAGATGATAATGTGAGAATATGGTTGTGGATTCCCATTAAGAAAACCTCACCAAGTAGGACCATTCAAATCTATGTTGGCGAATTAGAGAGCATGTCACATTCAACTTTGAAAAGGTAGTAATGTAAATTTGGAAAATCAGCATCAAGCCCAAACAACCTCAAGGCACTCAATAACAACCGATTCCCAGCTCTGTTTTGGAAAGGCTTCCTGTCCTAAGTGGAAGTCTGGTCCACTCATCTTTATATTGCAAAATATGGCCTTTCATGTAAATAAAAAAAAATTGCCATTCTTCATGGAATATTGTCTACACAACAAACATTGAGGCAGGTCTTTTGCTACAAATAGAAGAACTCCTAAATGCAAGCAGCAATACTATACATCTTCTATCTTCCTTACAATGGCACAGACACTTCCTTCATGTGTGCACACGTGGTACAACAGACACTGGATAAAGCCTATGAGAAACAATAGGTTCAATTTTAATGAAATGTGTGTATCACTAAGCATATGATCAACCATGTATCCTGATAATGTTCTTGACACTACACTAAACTTGTCTGAAGACAGGAAGTGGGAATGAAGAAAAATAGTGCAACAAAAATACAATATGACAAAAATACAACACGTTTCAGGAAGAGCTTCCAATTTCAGCAGTTTAATTGCTGATACAATAAATCATTAAACAGACAGTTGCACACAGCTCATGGACATCATCTTAAAATAACTTAAAAACTGGTGTAATGGCTAAGTAAGAGCTCATGCCAGCAATATGACACAAAATACAATTTGGTTAATAGGGGGTTCTATGAGTCTGTATCATCATGTACTGCTGTGCTAAAGCAGCAGCTTGAGATCTCTTCAAGAGAAAAGAACCAGACCATAAAACATCACAAAGATCCCAACCATGGCACACTGCAAATCTCCCCTTGAAAGAATTCACTGCAAGTTCCAAAACTGGAAATGGCAAATACTAACAGACTTTGAATGAATAAGGAGTCTGGGGAGAGAGAGGAAAGGCTGAATTTTGTTTGGGGTTTTTTTCCTGCAGTGTGAGTAGGAGTGAAAGCTATTTCATTAGTTTATTTTTATTGTGTGGTCCCAGCTGAAAAATTTGCTGTTTGCAAACTTTGCAGCAAAAGAGACTTTGTTAAGACTGAGACACACAGAAACCAGAGAAACAACCTTTTCATCCAAGAAGACAAACTGCATTGGAGATACTAACTTTTCCTATCTTTCACATGGCCCAAAGAAAGTCAAAGATAGCAGAGAATATTCTTCTGCTTTGTCATTCACCATCTCCCAAATCTGAATTTGCCATGCTGAAATTACCACAAGTAGCTCTGTAATCACGAAAGTCACCTATGTTGTAATTTTCCAGAATCTTTCCTGCACAGATAGAGAAATAGTATGTAATGCAGCAGAACAGACAAAATTCTTGTTTTGTGTAGCATGTTAACACAAATCAAACACTTAAACCACAGTTTCCTCTTAATTATACTACAGAATGATGTTGCAAGTGATTCCTAATTACAACTAGTAGTATACCAGAGTTTTGGGATTTTGCAGTTAATAAACCCTGCACACCTTACATTTAAAAACTCAAAGCCGAGCAATCTGGACAAACATGTTCATAAAGAGCTAAAAAAAAAAGTCTGTATCTGGGTTAGCTTACATATGTTTAAAACAGAAATCCCACAACTGATTACCCGTGGCTTTGACACATCCAAGTTAATCTGAACAGCAACAGCAGCACAGATATGCCCCAGTTAATTTGAATGAAGGTCACTAACAAAAGCACAACAAAATATCCATTTTGTCCTGTCTTCCTGAAGTGGCCTGGAAACAGAACAACTGAAGTAGCTGAGCAACTTGAAAGCAACATTTTGGTGGAGAATGCTTTATTAGTCAAAAATGCAGATACTTAGGCTGCCAATTCATTCAAACATTCATGTCAATAAATATTAATATTTAAATTCTGTTCAAGCTCTGAATATAGTATTGATTGAAACTGTTTGCACTTCATTACAAATTTAAGTAAATAGCTTTTCATCAGTCAATGGCAGCTGTTCATTCTGTGAATAATTATCTTATGTCTGTGTATCTAACAATTCTCTCGAAGTGCCTGTGTTTCCTTTTAAGAGACTCTGCACATACACACAGAGGCATCCTGAAACCAACTGATTATATGGCTGGTAACATGTTTATCCTCCATCCCATTTGGCAAGGGCTGTCTATAGCCATTTCAGACTACCTGACTTAGAAAATACTGCCAGCTCTTTGGAAGTAAAGCATTTAAACCAAATCACTTAAAAACCAGTGTTGGGAACCAAACACTAGTTGAAGCCTATTGACAAATGAAAGGAAGAACAGGTGGTAACTTTTCCTAGGACGGCTGGACTGCTTAGGAACCTGTTTGTACTTGTACACTTGTCTGTGTAAAACCCTCTACCACCCCACCCATACAAAGAATACAGTGGTGGCAAAAGGACAGCAACAAGGAAAACAAGTTAAAAATAGTTTGTCAGTTAAACTAAGAAAATAACTGTTTTTCTTTCTGCCATTAAAATTCAGATTCTTGTTGCAGTGAAGTTTTGACTTTTTTTTATTTCTGGAACGCAGAATTATTTCTGACTTGTTATATAATTCCTGTATTCAGGCGATTATTTATAGTGAAAGAAATTACAATGCACTAAAATAGTTACCAGATAAATAAAAGAACACTGAAAAGCAACAATGAGATTTTCTAGGTTACTAACATAAGAGGCAATAATAAGACTCCCACTGATTTCAGTAGGAGCAGAATTACATAAGCACAAGTGCTGAAGATATGGTCAACAATGAAACTTTACACAACAGTTAAAAGTATGTTTGCATTATTTACCTGACAATCACTGTTTTCTGTTATACCTAACCAGTGATATCTAATATGCATCTAAACAACATTTACAGTCACTTCTCATTAGCAACTCATTAGGTGATGAAATGGGGAAAATCAAAAAGTTAGGAAATACAAGATACAGAGGAAAGAAGGCAATGGAAAATTATGCATGGCTGGCTAATACTCCTATGGAGCACAATATTATTCAAAAATACTCATTCAGAAATCAGGGAGTAAGGATTTGGTATTCTCAAAATTTTAACAATTACAAAAGACAGCACACTACCTTCTAATCATACTAAGTGTTTTTCTTACCAAACAAAAAAAAACGGTGTGTATGATTCTTTTTAAGATACTGATTTATATTCAAAACATCTGCTGTTTTTTGTTGCTATTATGGATACAGTCACACAGAGAATGCTCCCCTTCCAACTTATTATGCCTGTTTGATCTAATGTTATGAGGAAGTAGTGTATTGAAATTTATGCTAATCCTGTTCTATAAAGTATTTTTTAAAAATGCAATTTTTAATAAATACTTAAGCACTCTCAATAGGCAGGGCTAATCAGCAGGTAGATTACCAACAACACTGAGGCAGTGCAGCGATAAAAATAACCCTTCCGTTCTTCAGTGTCTTGTATTCAGTTTAGTTTTTTAGTATTAAAGAATGTATCTTGTACCTGTAATATGCGGGTTGAATAACAATTAACTTTATGACTGATACAATTAATAGCAACAAATAAGTCTGTTCTTTTACAGCCACACTGTTGTTTTACCTTGAGCCTGCAAATCAGGTGTCACAATGCTGTGGTAATAAATATAAGAACAGCAGGTCGATTACTTTTCAAGAAAACAAACTAAATTAGTATGCTTTACCATTCCCACTCTGATGCATAATTGCATTACCATATTCATACACTGTATAGCAACTGTTTCTTATCTTACCTGCCACTACAGAGAAGCCAACGAGCAAGAGAATAGTGAGGTATGATCTTCTGTATGACACTAGCCATTACCATGGTAACCACCAACTGCACACCTATCACACCCTGTAGAAAAATAAGTTAATAACAAGTCAGTATGCGTTTTACAAAAGCGATGAAGTATCTTTTAAAAAATCCACTTTTTTTTTAAAACAGCTTGTATGATAGGCATAATATTTTGTGGTTCCTTTAAAACTATAGGGGGGAAGGGAGGTGGAATACCATAGCAGTTTTATTTAAATTAAAAATCAAACAAAATAACCCAAATAAAACAACAAAAAAACCAAACAACAAAAAAAGTCTCCTGAAACTTGCTACAATTACTTCATCAAAGGGAAAAGGCATTCCCAGGTCATAAAGGCAGTAACATACGTACCCTGCTCCACATACTGGAAGGCCACACGTGGGCATAGCATTTCACAAGACATTATGGCTTAAGAGTACATCACTGATAACAATTTTGGGTTTAGTGGTCTCTTCAGCACTGACAGGATTTAACAGCTGACATCACAAACCCTTACGTCATAATCAACAATATCCACACTGTGAAATTTCAGTGTTTGACTAGTGTTTGCCCCTCACTGAACTACAGGCACAGGTGGGGAATGAACACAGGATTGAGCATAGCTTCACTTCACTTCAACATCCAATCCTTTAACCGAATTTGGCACTTAAGCAGCACCAGCAACCACCTCATTCCCAGTCACTCAGCAAGCTGCTGGTTGTTGCTACTTTATAAGTTTATTTTCATTGCAGACCTCCACTGCTCTCTCACTTGAGAGCAAGTTCACACCCCCCAGGCCCTCTAAAGGGCCTGGATTCATCCATGGCAGCATTGTACTAGCTATCCTATCACATCTTTGTTATTCTAATTAAATTGTAGCTCTGCAACTTCATACAGCTCCCTACTTTCCTATTTTTCACCATGCTGCATGCATTAGTGTACTGGCATGCTAGAGATGCACCCAAATGTGGCAATTTCCCTTTAGAGGTCTAAGAGCTTCACCCTCATAATGCTGGCCTCACTATCTATGTACAGATGTTTCCTACTTGTTTTTACCTACATGTGAGGGCTCCTCTGTGTCCTGATTAGCTGTTTTCAATGCAAGGACTCCTCTCCACACTACCCTGCATCCTTTGCTTACCAGCTCAGTCCTCAAATACAGGGTTCAATTCAGGCTCTGTCTAGATCCAGTCTCCCACACACTTCTAAGTCTTCACTTTACCACTAATATCAGTTTAAATTTAAAATCCCTCATTTCAGGAACATAAATGAAGATTGGGTGTTGGTTCCCACCAATATTTTACATTCTCTACCTGCTTGCTCTAAACCAGAGGACATAGAGTTTAGATTTTAGTCAGCAATCCACAACTTTAAAAATGAGAAATAAAGTATGATACGTGTTTGAGGGAGTAGATGATCATGGGCAAAAGTCCACATCACATGGGGGTTTTGGTGACCTCTGGTGAACAAAATCCCGAACCCATCACCTGATCTGTGACAAAGTAATAAAGGACAAAATCATTAACTGGCTTGATTCAAAACTAATAGAAGCATTATTCACCTCTTAAGAGATGAGGAACTGCTGCACAGATTAAATAAAGTGTCTGCAGTTACAGCACAGTTTGTGAAAAATGACATTCACTGAACTCAATTCATAAGACCTTCAGCACCTGCATTCCCCATACACTCATGTCCCTATCATGCTTCAGCTTGGCAGCTTGGAATCTCAAATCCAAGTTTAAGACACTGGAGAGAGAGAGAGGACAGTATTTCACTGTCAGAGACATTTCTGTCAATCTGTATAATACTAGCATGAACTTGGACCAAAGAAAACATGACTACGAAACAAAACAGAGGCTGACAAGCAACCTCCTGGTCAAAAATGAGACTGAAATACTATAGCCACACAGCAACAACTCTCTCTAATAAACTACAGTCTGGCTGTGTTTCTGTAACAGAGGAAGTTCCTTGTTCAGAGGTGTCAAAAGTCTTGGGCACTGTGCACACTTCCAGATCCTTCAGTAAGTATGGCATTCTCACCTTTGCTTGCACAACACAACATGCTTTACATAAAAGCTTTACATAAAACATAGCAGAGAACACGTAAGTGGTCCACAAGAATAGTGTTAGCAGTTACATTTAAGGGAAGATAACCAGATTTCTTAAAATTGGGAGAAAAAAGATTACAGGTTCCAAAGGCAACAGTGTAAGACTGAATAACATATAACCTAAACTTTGGCTTTCACAGTCTGTAGCTGGAGACATGGTTGCTGATAATTAGAAAAAAAAAAAAACCAACAAATTTTTAAAAGTACTTCTGCCTAAAAGACATTTTTCTTTTCATCACTGATTTATAGAACATGCAGCAGAAGAGAGCCAGGGTTGATTATTTTATCCAAAGACACCACTCCACTCCCCTCATCTTGACCTTGCCCAAGGTTATTGCTCCTTACCTGTAGAAACAGGTCAGGTTTTTCCACTTTTTTTTCCCTGACCCTAGATATTACAAAAAATTCAAACACTTAGCTTTACACAGGACTTTGAAACCACCTGTTCTCCTACAGTAATCACCTCTCCATTGCAAGACAAGTTCCTTGAGCTGAAGCTAACTGCAGTATGCATGAGGACTGCAGCAGGGATACAACTGCCTGCCTGAAAAAGCACCTGGTAGAACACAACTTAGAATTTCACCTTCAGAAATGTAATTGTGGCTGCTTGCTTTCTGAAGTGGCAAGGCTTGTAAAATCAAGATCTCTACAACAAATGCACTGGAGTGTTCTACAGATGCTAATTCAGGGCATAGCAAGCTCTTTCAATGGTGGCACACAAACATACCAACAAGGGTGTGAGTTTTCAAGAAAGAAATGGAAAAGGTTTTGTATCAGTATTGACCAGCAGACTCCCTAGAAGAATATAACCAACATTTATATCTCCTGCAGTTCCAAAAGTATGGTATTTGTGAAGCCTGAAGTCGAATTGATATAACCTCTCTGAAATGCCATTCTATAAGTGAGCCGTTACTGCTTTTGCTATTAAATAAGACTTTTCTATATGCTAACTTTTTTCCACATGTGTATTTTTCTCAACATGTCCATGCTCAAGCTAAAGCTTGCAAAAAGCAAGATAGCCCACTCCTGAAACATAAATATAACTCAAAATTGTTTCCTAAACAGCAGAAAACATCATATGGGATGGCCAAAGAAATGCCACAAAATACCTACTACAGTCAGATGACAGTTGGTAATCTGAGGCAGTTCAAATCTTACTATTTGTAAAAATCAGACATTCATAAAGATAACTTCAGGAAAATCTATGTCAAGGGACCACCTCAAAATTGGGATTTTTACTTTTTTTGCATTTCTCATGGCCAAGTTCTCCATGAATTCATATTTTCATGCATCTAACATTGTTTAGAACACAGATGAACAAAATATGCATAAAATGGCATGAAGAACCTACAAGCAGTCCAGGATTACCACCCAACTGCTCAGCTTCACAGGTCTTTCCCACCCAAAGGTAACTTCTCTCTTAACCAGTGTCCTTCTGCAGATCCAAAGGAGAGCTAAAAACTGCTAGGTGGAAGCACTCACCAGGACATGACTCCCTGGGAAATAAGGTGACTTGCCTATAACCAAAACTGTATTTTAGTCAGTCAACTGCATTTTCCTGACAGCCTTGCTTCTACTTCCACTGGAATCTCTAAGCACAAAGATTACAGAAATAGTCATCATTAGGCAAATCAAGTTACTGCTACAGGAATCTCATGGCCAGAACATGGGCATTTACAAAAACAAGTATTTATCATTATTACTGAAGAGGCCAACACAGAATGTCTAGAGTACTGAACAACAATGTAAGCATATGCAATGTATTATTAAAATCCAAGTAAAACTGCTTCAGAGAACTGATTTCCTGCATAGGAAAAAACAAGGTTATATTCTATTATTACTATTCAAAGATTTTAAAAATCTACTTTACCCACTATTTTCCCAACTAACACAGGTAGGAACCATGGAAGCTCCCACTCCCTAGAACATTTGCTTTTAAAGAGCAGGCTCTGACATTACAGGAACCTTTCCATGTATAAAAAGTAAATAGTCATTAACGCCTCTTCAGAACAGTCTAAAACACCATGGCCTTACACAGACTAAGACACTTGTGCAGAGTTTAAAGCCATGGCCTGACTGGTGTTGCAACTGCACAGACGAGTCCTGGTGGTCCCAACTTTGCAGATATTGGTGTTTATGACTTGATTTATAAGCCTTTTGGTGCAAAAGAAACTGATGAACATTTCATTCTCCCATTGCTTTGGAACTGCAGAATACAGCTTCCAAACAGCCTAAAAGATCTACCATCTTTTCAATTCGCTTACATCATGGAACTACATACAAAGATTATTTGTCCACACTGCCAGCATTCAGCAAAGAAAGTTGGACCTGATCTTTCAACCACATCAGGCAACTGATGATAAGCAAGCACAGAGTTTATTTATATAAGGACTTATACTGAGAGGGAAAGCTGCTGCTGGCTTGTACCTTCCCAAAAGTAGCTTCCAATATGGAGACAGACCACAGCACCCACGGACTTCTACAAATGAGAGGAGAATCTCAAGACCTTTTGACTAAATATTCTAACCTCTAGAGAAAAGACAATAAAAAACAATGAAGAAAAAGACTTCATGAGAAAAAAAAATAAGAGTCCCTTTCATATGCCAGAACATACACTATTAAAAAGTATCTCAGTGGAACCATGTGATTAAATTTATGAGAACAATTAAAAGGCAGATTTTATTAAAAATGCAAGTGTAAAGTGCATTCCTTAAGACTTAGATTGTTTCAACAAACACTGTTGTCATAATTAAAATGACATATTGACACTTATTTAATGGCACATACAAAATATGTTTTTATAACTGCATTGATCTATCTCTGAAGCGCTCCTTACATCTACGAAATAAGTATGTTAGAAGTGGAGCAAATCACCTCCAGTGTTTAAAACTGTTATGAATACTTGTTAAATACTTAGCCTCCTCTATTTAAGCTCTATACAACATGTCACTAGCAGCAATTACACCAATCAAACTTTGTTCTTTTCCTACAATGTTACAAGGTCATTTATTGTGCACTGAGTGCAATAAATCATGGGTGTGCTAAAGCATCTCTTCTGACAAGTAATTTGAGGCAGGATCTTTTTTTCATAAGGTCCCCCCCAGCCCAAATCCTTCTATGACTCTGATATTCGTGTGCTGCCACAAATGACAACTGTGACACTGGAAACGAGCTGACACTGATGAAAAAGAGTCTGGCAAAGGTTTCTGCATATATGCAAGCCCACGTGACCTACTTACGGGAAATTTAAAAGCAATGTGACTAGGCAATTGTATACATTTATATACGGGCATCTTAACCGTGTTAGAGACCAAACTGCAGTGGCTCACTGTGCTTCCCAGGGGGAAAACAGCAAAGAGGAAACCACCACTAGCAAGTGAAAACACGCCGGTGTAAGGTCGCAGTGCGAAAGCAAAACAGCACGCTATTTCCTTCATTAATTTCAGA
>NW_008687602.1:59713-75180 GCF_000695815.1 Acanthisitta chloris | reverse complement strand
GTCAGCGCGCAGGGGGGAAACGTGGCTAGGAAATTCTGTTCTCGATCAGTGTCGTTCTGGTGAAAGGTGTGTTTGGACACGCACTCAGCTGCGCAGGGAGTGCTGAAACTGCCCTGGCTCTGGAATCTGTGCTATCAGGATTTGCGTGAAGCGTTTGCAGTTATATCATGCTTTGTTAGACAATGGGGTTACAGTATCATCTTGGCCTTATTTCAGACAGTAGCTAAATATATCAGCTGTTGCAGTTTGGTGACAAAATCGAGTCAGTTTGCAGAAGGTAAACGTAATTGTATCTTCACGGAGGGCACACTCGGTGTTGCAGGTGTACAAAGTGCTAACAGATATATTGTCTTTAAAATTATTAATAATTATAATAGTAGCAAGACTTCTCGTTTAACAAGGGTGCAAAAAGCTCCTTATGTCAGGAGTTACTTTTTCTCAGCTGTGTGAAGTGCTACATGTATGTGTCTTTGCTTCATACCACAAAGTTTTGTGTTTATCCACCACCAGCGTTGAATATGAACAATGAGATCTGTTTACATTGCTGCTGTGTTAAATTGCTTCCTTTCATACAATAAATCCAGTGAGAATTTACTTCACAGGTGTAGCGCCTGCCCTCTGCATTTCCTTCTTCAGTACAAGTGATGCTCCTTTTGCAGCTCCACAGTTCTTCAGTTCATGCAGCAATTACCACTTTGTAAAAGTCATGCTCCATGGAGGGTAAAAGATCTCTGTGCATATGCCCTTCACTATTATCTTCGTGTTTTGGGAACGAATTTCTGTCACTAATAGAAGCTCTTTGACCCATTCACTGCATCATGTGAGTATATACACGCACACTTAGAGGTATCTGAGTGACCTAGTAACAGGTCTGTCATATGTTATGGTAGAACATCAGATAAGCCACAGTAGGATGAATATAGGTTGGTTGAGTGGTTGGAATGCAGAACCGGATGAGCTACTGGCTGGCAGTAACAGTAGGTACCATGACATACAGGCAAAAGTTACCCTCAGAAGTGCTCAGCAGGGTTCACGCTGCTCTAAAATTGGAACATAGTTCACACAGATGAGCCAGGGATGGGAGTTGACAAGGAGCCCAAAGGTTGTTGGGGTAGTTAATGCTACAATGTATTTACATTTAATTACATGCTAAACTCTTTCTCTTGGGCCCCAAACTCTCGCCTTTCTTTATTTGTGGTTGCAGGAAAGCAGCAGCATTTTTCTGCACCTCAGCAGGTTACTTCCCCTGTTGTTGTTCAGCAGTTACTGTTGCAAGAAGGTCTTCAGCATTTTAGGGCTAGGTTGCTGTGAATGGCAGTTTGGCATTTGGAGCTGCTGTGAGGAAGATGTGGATCAATGTTACCAGCAGTAGTGGGGTGCTGACAAGTGCATAATCAGGAAAAGAAGTGCTCCTTCATGTTTTTCATACCCAACAGAATGGGGAGGAGAGGGAAGCAAAGCAAATAGGATATGCTTCACCTGTTCCACATCAGGGTTATGCCCGGTGTTCCTTCCTGCACGTTTTTCAGGGCATAGCTCTGTCCAGCTGGCCCTGAACACATCCATGACAGCTGTCCACATTACAGGTTTTGCAGCATCAAACAGCTGACGTCCTGCTGATAGACACTTACGAGCTTCTGAGGACCAATCATTTTTCTCACTCTCATTGTCCCTGACGTTAATTTATGTCTGATGGAAGGGAAGCACAAATGCAGCACTGCTGCCCTGGGAAAGCAGTTTTCCATTCAGTTCAAGCCCCACTGCAGATCATTGTGATTGAACAATCATGACTGATGGGCATTTACTCTATCCACTAAGTGCTGCCATACTCTATCCCGTTTATAAATTAAGTCCTGCAGCAGAGAGCAGTTTTCATTCACTAACTGCATAGTCCCAGCACTTCAGTTCTTGCATTTGTTATAACCAGTTGTTCTTTTAATTAAAATGCTGGGAATATTGGGGGCAGGAACAGAACCAAGAAACACAGAGGTGCCCCTGATACACTTGGCCTGGGCTCATCTGCCAGCAGTGTGTCAAATTAAAAACTGGCACTGTAGAGCAGATTGTACTAAACAATGGAGGAACAATTAATGGTGTTCCTTATTAGTGCCTGTCTTAATTTATTAAGGGAGGTCATGAGATAGGAAATTTGATATGAAGTTGCTTGAGATGAGTTTTTTTACTGATGGGCTAGAAGACTAGAATGCTGTACTTACAGTGTACCTGGGAGTCCTCTGGAAAATTGCAGCGTTTCAGGTACCTATATGGGACTTGAATTGGGTTAGGTTTTATTAATTGTTGTTTGGCCAATGAAATCTCCTCCTTGTTTTTCTTTTTTCACTGTATAAATTAAAGAAGCTTCTTGTTCAAACTAACTAAATTTCTGCATCATTATTCCAGTGGGACAACTACGTCAGAACTTTGTTGCTTTGATGGTTAACAACTACCATCTAATTTCTGACTTGAAGTTTATTCTTAGCCACTTCATACCTACTCGCACTTCTGGTAATATTTTCCATTATCTTATATAGTTGTTATAGTTCTCTAGAATTTGCAGAATCATTTAGGTTGGAAAAGACTTCTGAGATCACAGAGTCCAAGCTCTGACTGATCACCACCTTGTCAACTAGATCATGGCACTAAGTGCCACATCCAGTTGTTTCTCAGCGAATGGGTGGTGAATCCACCACCTCCCTGGGCAGTCCATTCTAGTGGTTAACAACCCCTTCTGTGAATAAATTTATCTTGATGTCCAATCTGATCCTCCCCTGGTGCAGCTTGAGGCCGTGTCCTCTCATCCTGTCAGTAGTTCCCTGGGAGAAGAGACCAACCCTCCCCTGACTCCAACCTCCTTTCAGGTAGTTGTAGAAAGTGATAAGGCCCCCCCTGAGCCTCCTCTTCTCCAGGGCAAACAACTCCATCTCTCTCAGCCTCTCCTCATAGGACTTATTCTCTAGACCCTTCACCAGCTCTACAGCTCTTCTCTGGACATGTTTCAGCACCTCAGTGTCCTTCTTGTAGTGAGGGGCCCAGAACTGGACACAGTACTCAAGGTGTGGCCTCACCAGTGGTGAGTACAGGGGGAGAATTTGCCTCTCTTAATGTATTCATAGAAAGCAATCTTGTTCTGGCTAAGGATTTTGTTAGACTGGGTAAAACTCTTTTAGCTTCCTTTCACAAAACAGATTTTTCTGTTCTTCATTTTTGGGTTTTTTTAATTTGTGTGTGTGTGTATTTGGGGGCTTTTTGGTGTGTTTTAGATCTATTCTGTTCATCTTTCTTTACCTGAGCTCGCAGCATGGTACTCAGCATTCTAGCTGGAGTCTCAGACAGCTATTTTCACTCTGCTTCTGGAATACTTTGTTTCCTGTGTGCTAGGCCTACAAACAGCTCTTTCAACTCTTCATACCATTTGACTGGGTTGTAATATGATAGGGTAACCACTCATGTGTGTCTTTGTTTTTGTCAACAGCTTCCACATTTTTGCAGAGTTCGTTTTTATTAGTCCCTCTGTGTAAGGGCTTGCTGTTTGCTGTTAAATTGCATGCCATTATCAGTAGTCACTTAAGGTCATCCAGTTATTTTTGTATGGTGTTTCAATCCTTTTCTGCATGTATGATGTTAGTTGGTGTTATTGGGAAATGTCCTTAGCATGTGTTTTGGTATAAGTTTAAAAATTCAAAGGCTTTGACCAAAGACTCATGCTTTAGGAACTTCATTAGTAACCTTCTTCTGATCTGATAGCTTTCCATTCAGCATCGACCACTGTTATTTTTGCCATCAAGATACTTGGTTCCTTTCCCATCTCTTTTGTCATAGCTGATACAGCACTGTCCATGCCTATGTGGCACAGTATGAAAAATCCATAAGAGTTCTGCATTTCCTTTAGGTATGAAAATTAGCTGTCTTGTCAAAGAAAGATGTCAAGTGAGTTTGGCACAATCTACCTCTGGTGAGCCCATGTGATAACTTCTTTGATGATCATTTGTTTTCTTCTTTGTCTTTGCATTTTGCAAGAAAGAATAATTACTCTCAGTCACATGCTAGCTTTTGATCAGATTCATAGGCCTGACATATTCTTGATTGCTTTTTCTCCTTGTAAGTATAGGCACTATGTTTGCTTTTTTCCCACTTCTGAGTTTAAAAATTTATTAAAAATCCTTTCTGCTGGATCTTTCATCTCCTGTGCCCATTCTTTCAGAGCACTGGGATGAAGGTGTTCCAAACACTGCATTTTCGGTTCCAAATTCTGCTTCCAGCTAAGTAATTAGTACTATGTTTTAATGAACTCATGCAAGCTTGGGTTTTTTTATCTTTTGATAGATATTCAGGCTATGCTCACAGAATGTTTGAGTTTGGAAGGGATCTCTAGAGGTCACCTGGTCAAGCAGGGTCTTCTAGAGACAGTTGCCCAGGACCATGTCCAAATGGCTTTTGAATGTCATCAAGGATAGAGATCTCACAATCTCTTTAGGCAGCCTATGCCAGTGCTCAGTCACCTCACTCTCACACTGAAAAATGTTTTTTGATGTTCAGGGGGAACCTCCTTTGTTTCAGTTTGTGCCTGTTGCCGCTGGTCCTGCCACTGGGCACCACTGAAAAGCCCCTGTCTCTGTCCTCTTTGCACCCTCCCTTCAGGTATGAGACCTGCCCTGAGGTTTCTCCAGGCTTGAACAGTCCCAGCTCTCTCAGCCTCTCCTCTGGTGTGAGATGCTCCTTCCTTCAGGCTCACCCAGACCATTGTTGGAACCTAATCCGAGAAAGTCTTCCTTACTGTGTCAAGTCTGTGGTTCTGGTGGAAGGATAGGAGCTGATTTTCGTTTTCTATTTTAATTGTTTTTTGCAGAAGAAAGTTAATCAGACTGCACAAAAAATATGATTTTGACACCCACAATGTCATCTGTCGCCACCTGAGATTTTTAAGGCCTCTATCATACACAGTGTTTGAAATCCAAAGCTTTGCCTGTAGAATTGTGTACAATGTAGTGCACAATTAATTTCATTGGCATAAAATCTCCATTTTAAAAAATTTAATTATCAAAGAAATCTTGCCTCACTTGAGTCATTGTTTTAATTAATTTGTGAGTCTTGAGCCATTCCTGCAACCAGTTCTGTCTGCATTATTTACTGAGTATTGCTATTCATTAACTATTTCAGCACTAGCGGAAATACACCTTAAAGAATAGCCCCATTAAAGGGCTGTCTGAGTGTCATAATGGTAGTGTCACTGTGGAATCTAATCTTTTATTCTGGATGTAGAGGGTCTGATCATTAGTATCACTCCAGACTTTTAAATTTGGGGCGTATTGTTAGTCTGTTAGAAATCTTGGACTGAAAAATGCAGTATAAATTGTATATGTTTCTTCCACCACTTCGAGTTTTCTTTTGTGCAAGTGAGAGAGTAATACCAAGTTGACAAAACGAGATTGTCTTTGGCTCACCGATCTGCATCAAGTCTCAGAATCTATACTGATCTATATTTGAAAAGAAAAACGGGCTGGGATTGAACACAAAGAGAGTAAAAAATCTCATGTCCAAGTTCAGAAGTTTATACCTGTGTGAAATATTGAATACAGCCCTGTGTTACCTAGAATTGGAACCTGCACACTCTCAAACAGATTTTGAATGTGGAACAGGTACAGCCAGCCCTTGCTCAAGCAGTCAGTTCCCATCACTGGAGGGCAGAACCAGGGTTACCCTTTCCAGATCTTAAGGAGGCTTGGTCTGTGTTCTTTGTCTTCCTGCTGGAGTGGAAGAAGCTAATGTGAAAAATGAGTCCTGAAAACAGTGGAGAAGTGGTTTACAAGGAACATGCCATCCTAGGAGAGGAAGGAAGCACCAAGGCCCAGTAGAGCTGGCAGCTACGTGGCACTGGGTCAGTCCTGTGTGGGGAGAAGGCAGGAATGGTGGAGTCTGCTTAGGAGTGATGTGGCACAGTAGTGAAATATTGGGCAACATCATAATGCACTCAAATGTCAGGTTCTGAAAGATAACTCTACTTATTTAAGCAAGAAACCAAGATGCTCCTTGGTGCTGAGGGGCACAGAGGATGCCTACACATAGTGTTATGATCTACAGATTTCTGTAAGATTCAAAGAGTGATTCCAGGAAGGGGCACTGCCAGTTCCCAGCATAATACAACAGTTCAGAACAGCCTTTAGCTGATGTGTTCTCTGTATGCCTGTATGTTTGTTGTATGCCACAGCAAAATATTGTCTAAAATGCTGTATTTCCTTGCTTAGAATACTGGTGCCTCACTAAATTGAGATGTTCAAATCATCAGCTTTTATCAAAACGCTCAGTTGTGTGTTTTCACAAATGCTGTCTTCACATAAATTAGCTATTCTAAAATAACTTTGTTAAAAAACAAAGCCAAACAAAAATGCCAAATGAAAACCCCAGGGAACCTAACCTCAGAAAGTTTTTGCTGTGATGAGAATTTTAAGTCACTTTTCATTCCAAAACCTGAAAACTTTAGGACTTGCAAAATAATGTGATTTTTGTCAAGCATCAGACTTGTAGTGTTGTATTCTAAAAATAATGTCTCAAACATCAATTAGGAAAAAGAAGCTGAAAAAGAACATTCATAGACCTTCAATGTTATTGTCAGTAATGCTCCCTCAGCAGGATTTTTCTCAGCGAATACTGAGTGGACTAAAGGTGTAAGTACTCTCATTTTATACATATGCACAAAATAAAGCCAGTTTTAAATACATATTCTGTCAGAACCACACTTCACTTGTAATTCTGGTGAGCTGGTTCTGGGACTGTGCTTTGTCTGCCTGAAGTGTGGGCTCCTCTTTTCCATCTTATTCCCACTCTCTTCCTTATGCTGGCACCTGGATTGTGGGTGATACTGTAAGATGACTTTGGAGACCGATTAGACTATAAACTAGCCCGGCTAAGATAGAAAAAAAAATTAGATGTATTTATTTATTTACAGTTAAATCAGTTTCTTGTTGTGTCTCACTATTTGGCTGCATAAATGTTACTATCACTGTTCTGAAATGGTACTACAGCTTTTAGCTGCACCCACTGGTAATGGCAGATTAAATTGCCCATGCAAATGTAGCCTGGGGAGAGATGTCTGCTGAAAATTGCAATGTGCTGTGGAGGCACCTGGACTAATGACGGATGGACTATTGCAGATACTTTGCTTCTCAGCAGTCTGCTAAGAGAAAGGGGAGGACAGGCTTTGCTCCTTTTCATCGCATGAGTGGGAGGCAGATGATACTGGAGAGAAAGCAAAAGAAACTGCAAGCTTAAAACTGTGAAGAACAGTCTGGTTGTTGCAGAGGCCAAGTCAACTCATCAGGCATTTTTTGATAACTGAACAGATAGATAAAAGTATTATATGGGCCATATGGTATGTAAACCCATATTGCCTTTACTGTGTTTAGTAGAAAATGTCAAGATAAAAGTACTCGATGATCCAGAGTAAGTTTTGAGGTCTCTTGGTCCAAATGTTTTTTAATCTTCCTCTGTGTTAGTTGCTCTGTAGTCATTTACAGGAGGGTTGACACTTATTAAGGTTAGGACGATGAGAGTTAGTACTGCTCTCACAACTTCAGACATGAATCACCTTCCTTGAGACACTTGAATTAAAAAAATTGCTCACTACACTTTTAATCTTTATGATGTTATAGCCTCTTTTGTTTCCTGGGTTCTTTTCACTTCAGTAAAGATATTTGTGCACAGTGTGTTGTTACTAGGAGTAAGAATTAACATGATTTATAAGGGATGAACAAGTTAATTTTTGGAACTGGTGTTTTAAAGAGGTTCCCAAAGTGTATCAGAAATACTCCACTAGTTTACCAGTCAGATGCATTATTTTCATTAATTTAGTCTTGAATGTAAGCAAAGGGTGAAATCTGGGAATTGTTAGTAACGGTGTAAAGGAAGCTGGCTTTGCTGTATGATCAGCCTAGTCTGATGACCTGCATATCAGTGACTTCTCACCCAAAGCTCCAGGTACAGACTCAGCTGTCCTGTTACCTTGCCCTCCAAGGAAGGTAGCATTTACCACTTCATGTTTTTCAGGTATTTTTCATCTCTGTCCTTTTCAGAAATGATCTGCTCAGCTTTTCACCTGTATTTGCAGGTCCACTTTTGAATGGGTAAATAGTACAGAGCTCTCAGAGAATTTCAGTGCTATGTCTAGTACATAATATTTCCATGTAATGCTTTTCCACGATGGCAGTAATGTGCAATCACCTGCTGAAAATGCAAAGGAAAGAGCTTTCCCATGTCACAGATACAGTGGTACAGAAATATACACAGGCTATAAAACTTCCAAACTCGTGAGGACACACGGATGTATGCAAAATTAGATATATATTGTGCATCAGAAAAGATCCGGGAACAGCAATAGATTAATGGCTTTAAAGTAGTTCTCAGAGCCTACTTCTAAATCAGATGATACAGTAGTGCTGGAGAAGCCAAGGTCTGTGCTCCTGTAGTGCTGAAAGCAGAATAGGAAATCTAAATGACTCTTTGCTGCCTTGAAGTCATTGTCTAATATTAGCCCTGCCAGTGCCTGGCTCTTTGTCAGTCGGCTCAGGAGGAGGTGGTTCCCAGCCAGGAGAATATGACCAAGGCTTTTAAATACTGTTGCTTGGAAAGTCTTATTAATGGCTGCATATAAAATCAATGTGCAATAATTCTTTCAAGCAGCATCTTTTTAAAAGCCTTTAGCAATCTGTCATCCTTGTCTCCCTGCCCCCAGTTAGAAAGCCACATTAGTCAGGAGAAATCGCATGATCCTGGGAAGTTTCAAACTGCATCCGCTGATGCTGTGAGGAAAATGCCACTGTGCAGGGGCACAGGTGCAATTACACTGACAGCTGCCTCTCATCCTCATCTCGGGCCATCCTGGAGGGACAAGCAGAACGAAACGGGGAGGTGGGCAAGATTCTGTCAGGTGCATGGGAGCAGTACCGAAGAGAAAAATGGAACACCCTCTTCCAGGAGACAAAGATCGCACTGTCTGTGAGTGTTGGCTCAACTTTCTCAAGTGTGTTTTGAGAGAGGGGGGAAGATTTCAATACTGTTTATTTTGTTCTGAGTTCAGCCACCTGTTCAGCATGTCATAGCCTTTGCTGTCACTCTGGTAGAAATGTTTACTCTTTTGGGGTTTTAACCTGATAATTCATCATTTGTAGTTATTCTGGAGGTGATTTAAGCTTCCAAAGTGTTTTTGGCATATTGCAAATTTCAGCTTTGACAAGCATCTGTATATTAAGAAGAGATCTTTAAATCTCTTATTTTGTGTGAGGGCATTAAACATTACTTTTAAGGTTAATCTTCTGTTTACCTTATGGTTATGGGAAGAAAATAGAGCAAGGGTTTACTAGGTCGTAAGTTTTATCATAGTAAAGAACATGGGTGTGGGAAGCCCCTGTCTCTGTTGGAGAAATCCTGAGTCATTTACTTCATGATGCATCAGCAGAAATACTTTGGGTGTGGCTTTGATTTTCAGCTGCGATTGTAACCAGACTGAAAGCTAACGGTGTCTTAATCTGATTTGTGATGGCAAAGGTTTTCCACAGTATACGCACAAAATGCCTCACATATTAAAGTGTGATGTCTGTGCTTACAGGGCTGTAATAGATGTAAGTATCTGAGTATTTATCAAAAGTAAACTCTTTTTTGAAGCTAGGGAATTGTCTACTATAACATAGTAGTAGGCAATGTTATTTGTTTGATTATCTTCTAATGTTTGCCATGGTTTTGATTTCTTTTATTTTTACTGTAGCCCTAGGGTTGCAAACAAAATGTTTAGTCTTTGGTTTAGGTGATGTTTTCTCCTAACCCAAGTCAGTGCTGTATGGCAAGTGGCATTAAAGTAGCATTGGCAAAGTGTTAAAGAGCAAAACTCATTTAGTGCACTGTTCTTTAATCCTGCATAATATATCTTGGGTTTAGAATGAGACTCAACCACTTTAAGTGATGAAAAAAGGAGAGTTGTAATTAAACATATGTGACTGAAATAATTGTTTGTATATGGATCTAAAATAAATCTAAATAAATCTAAAATAAAGCTCAGGGAGTTGTGAATGAGGAAGAATGAATTTTCTTTCTGATTCTGGTAACAGGAGCTGATGTAAATCTACACTGTACTGTAAGTGGTTACAACTGAATGACTTTGCAATATGACTGACTGTAATGAGTTAGAAAAGTCATAAGAAGATACGTGAATTTCTTGTTGTTTATTTCTGCTGAGGCCATAGAAAACTCTAATTCTTAAAATTTTCAAAAACTATGTTCCTATTCAGTGCATCAACTATTTCTGACCATCTTGCTTCACTTATTATTAACAAGATTTTCCATGATAATCTGTATGAAATACTCCAAGGAATCCGGGCATTTTCTTTTCTGTCTGTCCTGGAATCATTTCATTTCCAGCACTCAATCTGGACAATTAGCATAACCAAAAAATGCCCTGGCTGTAAATGTACTGTTTGTCACTTGAATCTAGGTGGTCTCAGAAAGTGACGAAGAAGAAGAAGAAACTTAGAAGAAACTTTTGAAATAAATACAGCATAGTGCTGAAAAACCTGGTATCATCACTTACTTTAAATAATATTTCCTATCAGTAACTGGTAGCTCTACTTTGTACATTATTCATTACCATGTCATTCTGCCAGAAACAGCTAGAAAGAAACAAACAAACCTGACTGTCAAACAGGAGTAATAATAACCATTCTAGTTTTAATCTCAGTTGAGTAATTGAAAGTAAAAAAGTGCATGAATTTTGGGTGAAGAAAATTAGGAGGAAAAAAGGCAGAGCCCTCCTATTTCCCCCAACCAAGAAGTGTATTTTTTTAATATTATCATGGGCTTTGCAGGTGAAAACAGCTGAGCCTGACAATGCTGATGAATGACAGCATGAGCTGAAACCAAGGAACTTTTCTTACAGTTAGAAGTGCATGTGCAAGAATATTTGTGATCTTTCTTATGGGAAAGAAGGCATTTAGGAGTGATAGGTTTGGGTAAGGATGTCAGCTAGAAATTCAGAGCTATAATTTGTGGGACATCAGACATGTTATGCAATTTAATTTTTGTTTTTAAAGCTTTGTGGGGATGGAAAAATGCATTGTAAGCATTAAGTATAACACTCCTGTCTCTTGTACAGTATACAAAATGTACTGAAATACAGTATACAAAATAGGATATTTTAATGGTATCATATTGCAATTTTGTAGTTGCATTATTAATAGTTTTCTGATTAATTGATAGTATTGGAAATTCTGTGGGAATGTTCACATCCATAAAATCTACTCTTCAACTTTTAAAAATGCCTTTACTGGGTTTTCTAGCCATTACTTACATATGTCATGGGAGGTATTATCCATAGGCTGGTGAAGACATCCTCCACGAGTTACACAGGCCACACAGCTTGACAAGTGACAGGCTACTTAGGCAGTATCTAGGAAATGAATTACAGCAAATAAATAAATAGTGTGGATTTATGTTAGCATAGGCCATTGGTGATATTTCTCATAGAAGAGGAGTGTCATCTTCAAATTTTCTGGGTAAAATATAAAGCTGCCTGTGCTACACAAGAGACTTCACTCTTAATAGAAGGATTTTCTGATCAGTTTAAGGTTCCTTATAATCTAATTTCACAAGGGTCTCAACCCACTTCTCATTCAGTGCTTTGTTTACCCACACCTTGCGTGCTTCTGATGGATTCAGAAAGGGGAACAACTGTGGTTTTACTTCCAGCAGGAGGGATTTTAGTCACGTCATAGTTCTTGGTCATTTAAGTTCATAAAAATACAAGGTTTTCCAATACGCAAGTTCTGCTAATAATCTTTTAGAAAAAATGGGAAAGACAAAGAGTGTGCGGCCAAAGAAATCTATTAGAGGGGGATTTTGTAGCCTGAGTACTTTCAGAAAAACTGAAAGAGGAAAACCCTTATCTACATAAAGGAATATGTGAGAAATGTTCATGTTAAATTTTAATTAGTTTTCATTTGCTGACTCAGTAGTCAAAAAACTGATTTCCAATTCCCAACAGTGAAAAAAAATTGCAAATTTGCCCATTGTGAGACCCTGTAAAAACTTGCTAAAATTTAGTCAGATTTATGTAAAACTAGTAAGGTGCCTGTATTCTGCCTTAATTACAAGAACAAATAAAATTACTCTTCCTAGATAGGGGCTGAAATTTCATCAACATTTGGAAAGATGGTGTATTTTTTGCTATTTCTATAGACTAGAAAATCTGCTAATTACAATTAGGTGGAAGGTTGTGACGTTGCCAGATACCCAGTAAAAGGGAAGAAGTGGACACTCTTACATCTGTGCCATACTTCCATTACTAAACACAGCTTTCAGGATTTTAGCTAATTATCTCTGTTTTCAGTGGACAGTGTCTGTCCCTATCTCTCTTTCTGCCTTCCTTCATCCATTTTTGTGAGGAAATGGAACCAATCTAAACAGCAATAGATGGTTGTCTTGATTAGCTTCTAAAAAATTATCTCATTGTGGACCTCAGAGAAAGGTGCACCCTGGGATAGTAGTGCAAAAACTCCTTGGCATATCTGGTTTATTTTGCCAGCCATCTGTATGTAGGTGAGTACCAATAAAGTACAAGAATAATCATGGGTCAAATGGTGGTTGCCTTTGCTTGTAGCAAGTGTGGTCAAGATGCTGGGCAGGTTTTCCAGGAGCCTAGATATGATTTCCTTGAAGTTCTGCCTGGAGCGAGTGTTAAAATTATTATTTTGGATAAAACATTCTCTGTTCACCCACTGCTTTGTCGGTGTGTTCATCTAAATGAGGAAAATTCTAGCTGGCTCTTACTGAAACTCCCATGTTACCCTAAAGGTTCTCATGTGGGGGTGTTCAGGTTGTTCTGGGTGTGCTGGCAGTGCACAGCCTGGCTCTGTGTGAAAACCATTTTAAGAAGACTAGCAAATTTAACAGTGTCTAAACAGGAGAAGTCCAGTCTGTAATGTTTTGTTTTCCACTTTAATTAAGTAATTCCAGTGAAGTGGCATGTTGTACTTAGAGAGAAACATCCAGTCCAGAACAGCACAATTTAATTGGAGTTCGGTGCATTTGCAAAAGTACTCAACCATGGATGAAGAGTGCTTGGAAAAAAGATGGGATTGCATTGTCACACTGGATAAGCTCCCAAAAGGAAATGAGTCATTAACATATCCTAGTGTTTTGCACAGTCGTCATTGTGGGTGAGCAGGATTGTCTGTACCTGTAAGTTGGTATGAGTGTTTTGAGTTTCAGGTAGTGACTGGACACTGAATCTGTTGTGAGTAATGCAGGGCAAGCGAGTGTGAATTTGCCTGCTTTAAATAGGTAAGAGGGTTTAAAATAGCACTTTGGTGATGGGGTTAAAAAAAATCCCTAGAGGTATGAATGATTGCTTCCGAGTTTTATTGTATGGCAAAGCTGAGATTGGGCTGTGTTGGCACATGGTCAGAGTAGCTGTGCTGCCTTCACAACTTGCACCAGCAAGTTAGTGATAGCTGATGTAACCATTACTAGTAGGTGTTGTGTTGGTGGTTATCTCTGCAGACCTCCACAACTGTACATTATTTACTGTAAAGTTTTTACTTTTTCATTTGCAGTATTTTGGTTATCACATAAATAGTATGTTACATTCTTGAAGTGTTTGTGTTCTTCCTTTGTGGTTTGCTAGTGTTCACATAGTCTTATGGGATGCTGCTAAAATTTTTCTGAGGTCAGAATTAATCCCTGTCTGACTAGGCTTTGTAAGACTGATTGCTGAGAGTTTTTCTTAAAGATGAGTCTCTTTACATGTCCTGAGTAGAACTGGAGAGAGCATAAATATCCTTTCCATCAAGTCGGTCCTAGATACTGCTGTATATGTGGGTGTGAACAGAAAAATAAGAGTCAAGTAAAACTAGGTATCTGGTACAGATGACAACAAGAAATTTCAAAGATCTGTATAGACAAGTATCTAAACATGTAGAAACCCACTCTCTGGTGATCAGAATTCCATACTTCTCTGTTTTGTTAAGGACTGCTTGTAAATCAGTAGTTTTGCAAGCAGCTTAAAAAAACTGGGTGGGTTTTATTTGTGTGTTGTGGGTTTGGGTTTTTTTAAATAACTGTGATCCTCCTTTGCCAGAAGTGCTCATACCATCCTTGGAGAGAGCAAAAGCCTTTCTCTAATCTTTTTTTCCATTTCTCAGTCTATTCATTGCTGGTTGGTTGGTTGCTCTATTCACAGTTGTGTTTTGTGGGAAACAGGGAATGATTTTTAACATTGGGGGTTTTTCTCATTTTTTCTTTTCTTAACTCCTTTTTCAGAACTCCCCACTCTACCAGTACCTGCAGGATTTGGGACACACAGATTTTGAAGTATGTTCATCAGCGTCACAGAAGGCAGAGCAATGTGCAGCAGCGGAAAGCCAAAAGGAGCGGAGTGTGCGTGCTGCCCAGGAAGTGAGTGCTCTCCTGTTCCTGAGCATTTATCTTCTCCAAAGAGAGCTGCTTTGCTTCACAAGCAGGGAAAATCAGAATAGAGAGAAATCTCTTACCGTATTTTTAAAAAAAACCCAAAAAACTCACAACAAAGGAAAAATCCTCAAACAACAAACCACAACCAGTTATCATGTCTTGCTTGCAAACATGTTTGGAAACTCATGGTTCACTCGTATGCTTTGGAGTGTTTCCTTGCACTTATGTAAGCTAGGGAAGCAAGAGACTTTGATAAATAATTTTTTGAGTGTTGTAAATTATCTTATTTAGTGGATATTATTATGTTAGCTTAGTATGACATTCTGGGAATAGAACCTGTAATTTTCTGGAACAGAATATTTATAGTTCCCAGCCCTACTCAGGCATTCACTTGCTAAGTATAGCCTTGTCTGTGACAAAACATATTAAGGAAGAGGATTTCTGGGAAGTTTAAATACAATAACCAATCTGAATGAGATAGTAGAATTGTGCTTTGGTTATGGTAATTTTCTTTCTAACCATAACAGCTGACAAGAATCATCAGCTAATTAACTCAGACTTCTTATTTCTCTATCCTTTTAAGTAAAGGCCTGTGGATGTTTTTTTAACATTTTGGTATTAAAACTATGCTTGAGAATTTGACCATTTCACACCTAGTATGGTCTATGCATTTTTTTGTTTTCCTTACCAAAATAAGTGGTATTTTACTGTTATTGGTAGTGTACAGGGAATGTGACTCAAGATGAGGAGCTGTGAAGAGAGAGAGGAAATTCCTCTTGTGAGACAGCTAATGTAGGAAACTCTACAACAAATCTATTGAAAAATCAGTAGTCAGTTTGTCTTCTCCTTAGCACTTAGATGGAGCATGGGAAGAGCAGTAATTTTCTGCCTACCTCTTTCACTTCCACAGTGGAGAGCTCAAATTCCAGTGGATGTGTTCCAGCTATGTGGATAGCTTCCATCTTTGTGCACCCTAGCTTATTTGGTTCTTGCCTGCTGTGGCTGTTAACCTTCTACTG
>NW_008687602.1:42275-59697 GCF_000695815.1 Acanthisitta chloris | reverse complement strand
GCTTTATACCTCTTCAGCCACCTTTGATTCAGAGGTTCACAGCCCCTTTCCTCTTGTTTGTAACCTCTGCTGATTTCCTGCTCCACAATATTCCACCCTCTCAATTAGCTGACAGTGAATTAAGGAGAACATCTTATTTTTTCCCAAACACAGACAATATGATGTGAGTGGCCCTGAGAGGTCCAGAAGTTCTCCCTGCAGGTTTTGGTGGATGGGGGTTCATATGGCAAATGAGGAGAGCTGATGCTTTTCTTGGAGTCTTTTCTCACGTAATGCCATCTTAACATATCTCCTCTACTCAGTTCTCAGATGCTTAAAGGAATTAGATGAGTAGTAGTCACAGTCAGACTTTATTTCAACAATTCTTCTTCAGTTTTTTAAGTGCCACTCTGGCTCCTCTTTTGGTTTAGGTTAGAAGTATTAATTAATCTATTCTGCTTTGTGCAGGATCCTAGGTGAGGTAGGATTCAGAAGTGTATGAACTGATGTGAATAACATCAGTCAGTTCTTTTCTGATCTGGGAGAAGGAGGTGTGTTTTTTAAGTGTTTGCAAGAGTGTGGTGTACTTGAAAGGACTGACGTGTTCAATCTTTGAAGTGGAAATTTGAAAGTTGCAGTGTGAAGCTTATTCATCTAGCAGTATTCAGAGAAGTGTTCATGGATAATGTTTTCCTAGAGCAATATTCATTTGAGCCACTCTCTGTATAGGCTAGATAAGCTTCCTTACACACTCATTAGTCCATTTGAAAAGACAGTAATAGAACATGAAACATTTTGTTTTGATCTTCAGTCCTGTTGGATAGATTGGTCATAGTTTGTGTTTACCTGTTGGGCAGGTGTACTGTGCACTTTGCTTCACAGCCTTGATCCACGGTTTCTGAGACTTGAGTTCTGTGGAAGTGTGCAATGTCTCCCTTCTCTCCTGCTCCACTTTCTGACCAAAGATTACCATGTAGATAAGATAAAGAGTGCATGTCCATTGAGCAGACCAGCATGTACCTCTGCATGCCTAGCACATGGATTAGGCAGCCTGTGAAAAATAACCACACTACAATAAGAATCCCTAATTTTAGTGCTGTTCAGCCACATTCTAGGCTTTGCAGCTTTTCAAAGAGTTCAGCAATCATAGAAAAAAATTATGAAGGAGCTTAGAATCATAGAATCATCAAGGTTGGAGGAGACCTCTAAGATCATTGAGTCCAACCATTAGCCATACAGAAGTCCAGTTTAATGTGCTGAGGATTTGTGCGATTAACAGAGGGGAGGAGGAGAAGTGATTCTTGCTGTGTCTCCATGTCTCCTTGATTGTCTTTTCTAATGCAAGATTATTTTAAATTTAGTGATTACATTGATTTCTAGTTACTGTTGATGTGGATAGCACTTATGTTTGTAATAATAATTGCTTCTATCAGTGGTCAAAAGGCAAGGCTGAATTTAAATCAGGGTTTAGCTCACAATTTTCTTTATTTTGAACAACCTTTGCAAGTATTCATGGAAATATTAGGTCTAATACCCTTGCTTTTCAGAACTGTAGCTGTCACTCACCATAACCCTCAAGAAACCACCTGAAAACATGTTTTCCCTTTAAAGCTATTGGCAGTTTTGTGGTATATGTGTATACATTGAAGATACCTATTCTGGCTTTGTGCAGGAAGACTTTAATGAAATATCGATTAATTAATTAATTAAATGCTAAAATTTGTTCACTGTTAATTGACTACTAGGATGACATTTTGCTGGCTGATTATTTGTCCATTACTATGAAGTGATGCATGGACTATCAGTTAGCTGTAGTGCTCTGTTTTGCATAGGTACGTTTGTGGAAGTCAGTAAAGCAGTGTGACACTGTGTTCTGTATTATACCATATATAATTCCCACCCAGTTTAATACAAAAGTGCTGTGGGGTTAAGAACCTCAAAAGTATTAAGACATACTGCTTTGAAAGGCATCAAGTATTCTGGTTTTTTTTCCCCTCGGGCATTTTACATTTAATTTTATTGTGTTGGGAACAAGCCCTCCACAAGTATTGTGTCAGATGTAGAAGTAATTCATCATGGTTTGCCTTGCAACTTGAAAGGAGTGGGTGTGTGAAATGGGCTGTCCATTTCTTATAAATGCTGGGATGGCATTCACTTTGTCTCATCTCTGTCTAGACATGGATACATAGTGAAAATAAGGAAGAAACCTCTGTGTAATTTCTAGTGGTAAAATGTCATAGGTTCTTCCTGCTGCTGTTCCAGTACCAGTTTGGAAATGTAACACTTTTCTGTTGGAATCTGCTGTCAGAAAGTGTTTTTGTCACTTGATTCCTGTGTCACATTTTGGTAGGGTGTCTCAAAAGGAAAGAGAATGAGGGAGAGGCAGCTGACCATACATTTCAAAAAGTGAACAGGACTTAGGAGTACCTGAGGCTTTGCAACCTTTTTGTGACATACAGGCAAATTGCGTTCCCAGTCAATCATTTCCTCGGTTTTACACAAGCCTGTTATCATTTCCTTTCTCTCAGCCTTTGCTGGCCTGGTCTACTGACATTATAAATGTCTGGAAAACAAATGTTTTCTGACTTCTGAAAATGTACCTACCCACAGTCCTAATAAAAATGATCTTCCTTGAGAACACAAAACTATAATCACAGGGAGCAGATGGTGTTCCGTGCTGAGTGATTCCTAGTGTGTGTGCATTGCTTTTCTTTTGTTCTGGAAAGCAAGTTTCCAAATGCCATAAACACTTTTGCTTAAAATAAAAATGTAAAAGCTGGAGTATTGCTTTGTCTTTGAGTTGAGATTGTTTCCTCCTCTTGTATTCAGTCAGGTAGGAATCCTGTACAGCTGCAGTCTGGTGACATGTAGCAAGAATTAGGCAAGGCAAAGATCTAGTTTGAGATTTTTAGGGACTGTAAAAATCCGAATCTGAGGTAAAAATGAGGTTCCTAGTGACTGATACAAACATTTCTGTTGTGTCTTGCTGTCCTGCCAAGCAGAGCATATGGTTCAGCCTTAACGAAAGCAGAGGCGTCAGCTGAATTTGAGGCACATCTTAAATAGTTCTCAGGGTGTGTGGGTTTGATGGTGCGGGTTTTTTAAAAAATCTGAATATGACCTTCATGAACATTTTGCTGAAAAGCTGTAAAGGTGTTTCAAGGTTGTGTTCTGGGGGCTGATGAAATGCCAAGTGCCCGTCTGAGGGAGTAGAGAGATGTGCTTTAGCACAGGAATTACAGGTGCAGTGTTCTGGCTGTACCAGTCTCTGGAGAAAGTTGCAGCTGAAGTTCTGGTCTCATGATCACCTGCTACCCTAAGCACAGTTTGGAAGATTTCCTAGACCTGTTTTCTGGAATGAAATCCTCTCTGGGTATTTCTGCTTGATCTTTAAGGAATGTATTTCTTCCCATTTACATCCTTTCTTTCTCAGTCATTTTCTTAGACTGCTGTGCATATCTGAATGTTTAAATTGATTGATTGTACTACACATCTTGTCCCATCTTAGATACAATAATTTTTCATCACTAGAACAGAGCTGGTGCTGGAGGCAGCCACTGAGGATTGTGTTGAGGCTAGACCGCGTTAGCTGTGCAGGTGACCTGATGTGGGATGGCAGAGGCACCAGTCCTAGCTCTGGGTAGCTGCAAGGTATTTAATACATAGCCTTGTCTTCTTCTGAAGTGCACAGAATTTCTCTACAAAAGAGAAGTAGTCCTTAGGATTTTATTTTTTTTATTCAGATGAATGCATCTAAAATGTACATGTCCTATGCTTTTTTTTTTGGTGTGTGTGTGTTAGGAGTTATGCATCTTTGTTATTTGGTCTACAGAGAATTTGACTGAGTGGTGTTCTAAAGTTGTAAGAATACTCCAGAAGCATTGGCAACATGACCTGACTTGTGTGTTGCTCAAAGTTGTTTTACTTGTCAGTAACACTCCCAATGGGAATGCAGACTGTGAGACACTATTCCAAGGACCTGAATAATTTAGCATGTTGCTGTACTCTGCTGGGTCACAGCCCAAGACAGTGGGTTGTCTTGGTTTTTGTTTTCAAGCACTGACATGCCTGTTGAGTGTTTATGCAAGCTTGGATTTTTATTTTTAAACGAAAACATGGAGAATAACCAGAAACACTACTTATGTAGCACACTAGGGTTTTTTTCAGTAACTCCAACACCTAGTTTATTAAGCTGGTAGCAGTTAAAACTATTCTTCGTGTAGCTTTAAATTTTCATGATAAAAATCCAAAGACTTACAAAGGCAGTTGAAGGTGGTAGGCTGCAAGAGGCATATCTTAAATTAAATGGGCGATTCTTTCTGTGCCCTGCTTTCAGTGTACAGGGAAAAGTACTTCTGAATGACGCAGCTGTCTGAAACTCAAAAGCAGAGCTAGACCTTTGTTCATTTGATTTCAATTTTCTACAAATTGTAATCAGAAAATTTTGGGTGTTTTTGCCGCACTCTGCAAGAAACTTGGAGGATAATCTAGTGCTGCAGTTTGCAACACTCTTCCCACTTATGTCAGTGCCCTTGAGCAACATCAAAATACAATCACTTGGATTTATTCCATAGTTTTAAGTGTGAATTGCTGGGATAGCCCCTCCTAGTAAGCCACAATGATGTCAGGGTATCGGGAAAAGCTATCATTGTGAAATTCCTATTATTGGTTTACCACTCCACTGACCTAAAAACACTTCCTTTTGGCATAGGTCTGCAATTCCAACTGAACACAGAAAGATGAGACATACATAAAGAAACCTTGAGTTTGATTACCTAAATGGGCACCAAAATAAGTTCTTTCAAAAATTGTTGAAGCATGAGGGCTTTAGGGTGACAGTTTGTGATGTTAAAGCTGTTGTGCCCTGACTTGCTGCACCGAATCTGTGTCACACTCCCTTTCAGAGAGCTGTCAGGCTGGTCACAGGGCTAACTGCAAAGCTCTGGGCTCCTGTTGCTTGGGTTTACTCTTCTGTTTCCCACCTTGTAGTTAGGGGGAAAAGAAGGAAAAAACAAACAGGATGAGAATAGAAAAAAAAAAGGAAAACCAGAAGCTGACATCTGTATGGGGGTTTGTTTCATTATTTTGTAACAGTGCCACAAAATGCAAGCACTTCACAATTAGGAGGTTTTTGCATACATTTTGTTTGATTCTATATCAGCACTCTGAAGATTAAGAGGTAGGGCCTCAAAAATCATGAAATAGATGTAAGTAAATATTTTGAAAAATACTTCCCATGAGCTCAGTCTGAGGAAAGTAGATACACAGTGTGTGTCAAAAGCTTCAAAATCTTTTTTCGTTGAATGGCTGCAGACTCAAGCAAAATGGTGCATCTATTCAATTACAATCTGTCATGCATCATGTTTTAGGAAGATACGTGAGTAAAATGTATGATAACTGAGAGGGAGTCCCTCTAATTAGTGGTGTTTGAAGTTATGTTTACAGCTCAGACAAGTGTGGATTTAGGCTGCATGGGAAGCAGAATGGAGAAAAAGGACCTGATGGCACACACTGATTTGGACAGGGAGTTTCTGGGACAGTTCCTCTGCTCACTGTCACTCTGCCTCTGTTCACAGCACCTCCAGAACATTGTCTCCAGCTGCAGTGGGAAAGGTTGTCCCTCTCTGGTCCTTAAGTCTTCTTCAGCCCCTATCAGCCATTTAACCTGTTGGAGTTTTATCCTCTGGGAGGGAGAAAGTCTTTCATATCAATGCAGTAGCTGCCAATTTGAGATCAAACTAGTTCTAGCTGTAGTTATTTTTAACAGACCAGCATAAGAGTCTATTATGCTCCAAATAGGTGTGGTTACTAAAAGCTTTATTTTATTCTCTTGTGTACAAGCAAACTGACGGGAAGCAGATGTTCTCTTAGAGTACTCTGAAGTTAGGCCAGGCACAGTAAGTGAAACTTCCTTACAGGTACTTGGGTCTCAGTTGACAAGAAAATCAAATGCAGAAATAAAGGCATTGTCTGTTGTTATTTATTTGTTTTTAGCTTTGGTGGGTTTTGTTGTTTTTTTTAACTGGAGCAATTTTTGTTCCCTTCAGCAAGGCATCCTGTCAAAACTAGCTGAGTTCTTCAGAAGCTGGTTTCCTTTTCCACAGTATAAGAAAAATGATGACATACTTCACCGACTGGTAAGTGATCGCTTTCTTTTTTTTCTGTTTCCTTTCCTAATCCACAAGTCTTCCTCTCCTCTGCACCTCATCCTCTGAGCAAAATCTTTGGTCTGTATTGTTGGTTTTGGCTCTAGAGTTTTATTTATTCTTCAGACAATACTGATTTTGAGTTTCAGAGTTCCTGTGCCAGGCAAATTGGGCACAAAGGAACAGGAACAATATCAGTAGCCAGGCTGAAGGTGTTCAAAATGTGGAAGAGAAAATAAAATATGAGAAATTTTTCAAAGTTGAAAGGAGCTACCCTGAATGGTAGGTACCCTATTGGGTGGAAGGCAGTGGGCATATGCTGATTGAGCAGTCCAAATGTTACAGCCTAGTGCCTTGTTGAGGCTGCTCAAGACAAGGCTCTAGAGCTTCGTCTGAGTATTGCTTCACCCTCAGTTTCAGCTTGTTAGCTCAGGCACAGCACCACTGCAGTGCAGCTGTACTATAGCCCTGCACCCATCCTGGCCTTTGTGTTTCTGCACTGCTGTCCACAGGGCTTCTGCATTTGAGGAAAGCAAAGCAAACTGAGGCATCTCCATCACAATGCTTAAGAACAGTGTTACGCAGTGCAGACACCTGTATCTGGCTGTAGGGAGAGGCAAGGACAGTTCTCTGTATACTACCTATGTGCTCTCATCTCAGCAGTTCAGAAGCAGGTTGGGTGTCCCACCAGAAGCTGTATTCTCCTCCTCCTGGAGCCTGCAGGATCTTTTAGAGCCCAAGTCAGCCTGGATGGGATAGACCTGAAGGGTGATAGTTCTAGCCCAGATAGTTTTGTGCTGCCTTTATACCTGTTCTCTGCAGCAGCACTTTCTAGCCAGTCCCGTCTCCAGTCTGGGCTTGTCTCAGATGTGCTTTAACTTGTACCCAGCTGCTTCAGGCCTCTAGTATGGCTTGCAAATGTCACTTTAGTCAGACTGTTTCAGAATCTAAAATTTTGAATTATTTTTTGATACTATCATGTAGGGATGAAGCCTTCAAACGTAGCTTCAAAACAATATGTTGAGCAGCATGAGAAGCTAGGATTTTCCATTTCTCAGAGAGTTCTGCCAAGCCCAATTGCTATCTCTTCTGTATCTCAGGGGGACAAATTTTCTCTGAAATTTCTCATTAGTGACCTTTGATTGACATTTTTCTTCCTCCCTCTTCCTCTGTGAATCAAAGGTATTATCATAACAGCAGTTTTTAGGCTTACTTTCTTGAGATGAAGGCATAACCGAAGAACATGGAAAACACGTTTGTCCTGCTGCATACTACAGGAGTGTACTGAAATGACACAGGATGCGTTGGAGGAGGGCAGAGCTTCCTCTTGCACACAGTCCTGAAACAAATGTTTTCCTTTAAAAGTAGAATGCAAGTTATCTCAGGTGACATAAATGTATGGAATTAAACTTTTAAACAAGCTATCTTGTGGTTTCGTAAAGAATCTCATTCTGTCAGTGACAGAACTAAACAGATTTTGTACTGTGAAATGTCAGACTTGTGTTAAAAGCTTCTGTTAGAGGGTTTTCAGAAATGTTATCCTTTCTCTCGTGTAATTATCTAGATGCAAAGATGCACATGTTCAGTGTTTGCTGGGTTTTATTATGACATTCTTTACTTGAAGTGTTTTGTAATTATAGTTTGGTGCTGTATGCAAATTAAAATTTCAGGGGGCTTCTCTGTTGGATATATTTGTCTTCAAGAGCTGCATATGTGTCTTGAAGAGCTATAGTAGGGAAAAAGTTAGCAAATGCTTATCATGTCATCAAAGTCACAACTAAGTGACTCCCTAAAGTTTGCCTGGAGTTTAGCAAGTTGAGGTCTTCAGAGCCCCATGTTGTTTCATGTTTGGATTGAGTTCCCTTGGGAAAGGTAGAGAATCCTGCAGGAGAGAACTTGACTGCCTTGGCTTGGGGCTTGAGTCCAGTGCATTGACCCTACTGTTAGTAAGTGTCCACAAGTGACTTTGTGTTGACTAACTTGCAATATCTCTCTATCCCTTTTTAATTTTTGTTTGTGTGTTAATGACATAAGTGATGTCATGACACGAGAAGAAAAACTAGATGTTTACTGGTTTATTAATGATCTAACAGAGACAGTACCTCTCTGATTCTTACGCAAGTATATTTCCATACTCTGTGACCTGTTTCCAGTGATTGTTACTATCTAGGTCAGATGACAAAGTCGGTGTGATGCATCCTGCAAGTCTGAACTGCTAGGTAGTGTGAGTTTTTAAAGGTAAACAAGTTTAATAAAAATGAAATTGATATTTGTGATATGTCTGAAACATTAATGTCAGTAGAGTGTCTGGGTGTTTTCCTTGTTCTGCTAACTTAATGTTGCGTGTTCTTTACTAACGCTGTTTCTCCTCCTGCCTGTTTGTGGTAAGGATGTTGGATTTCGATTTGACACGCTCCGTACCATCCTGCAACAGGAAGTTCTGCTACAGGAGGATGTGGAACTGATTGAGTTCCTTGACCCCAGTATCCTGTCTGCGGGGCAGTGTAAGCAACAGGAAAACAGACAGCTTCCAACGCTACGCTCCCTAGCAACTCCTAATATTTGGTATTGTACAGAGAATATCTACCACTGTATTCACTGAGAAACAAGCAAAAAGTGTATTTTGTGTTCTTGCTATAAAACACAGCATTAAAGTGACTACTTTTTTTCTTGGGTCCTTGAGTCCACTAGTGCCCAGATTTTTGTATAAGCTTTTTTTCCCCGTTTTTTTGTCTGAGATAGCTATATGAACACAAATGGATACTTCCAAATGCCAGTATATTTGAACGTGGTTGATTAATTCATTAATTTCTAAAACTATACAAATGTGATTTTGATGAAAGAGACAGGATTGTGAAGACTGAGTTGAAAAGTGGGTTTTTTTGTTGTGCTCTTCATAAAATATGTTGTAGCGGGGTGTGAGGTGGGATGTGCAATTAATTTTCAGACATAGAATACCAGAAGAATAAACTAAAGAATATTTAAATAAGGTGGACTGAAGTCAGCAGAGTCTTGTGCAATTCACTCAAGAATACTGAAGCAGTATCTGAACAGCTACCACCTGTATTGAAAATTAACAAAACCAGTGGTTGTTCTGACAGTGTGTCGTTCAGAAATGGACAGGAACCAGTAGGTAAAAATATCTCACAGTCCAGCCCACTGCTATTTTCTTATAAATATGTTAGGAAAAATAGGTAAAATTATTATAGAGTCACAGCCCAACTGTTTAAGTTATAGTATGTCATTATCGATGCTCTGTCGAACAAGAGAACTTTTGAACCAGATTTTACCAGTGGTTGGTCTTCATCCTAGCATTATTCAGTTTCTTTAGGTGTTCAGATGATAAAGTACACTTAAAAAACTTGTGAATATTGCTTAACTTACAGGTGACACCAAGTTTCTAAGTGTTTTCATAGAATAGTATTAAAAATTAACTTGGAGAAATATATTGAAATCTATAGGAAAGTCAATAAAGACAAAAGACTGATGCTACATCTGGGAAGGAAAAATAAAATTAACAAACACAGCGATGAATAATTGGGTGTGCACTACTGTTCCAGAAAAGGATCTGCATATCACTGCATGGACTAAATGCACTTGCAGATTGCTGAAAAAAATGGCAAATCTCATCCTGATGTCCTTGTTATATGCAGGACATGAATTCTACTTTTTTCTCTGTTTCCCTTAGCCTTGTGTCAGACTACAGCATCTGGTTTCAGATGCCACACTTGGAGAGAACAAGAAGAATAATGAGTTTAGAAAATGCTGTCTTTCAGAAACACTGGAGTGTGCCAGGATTGTATGGCCAAAATGGAGAAAATTGAGGCGGGATGGAATGGTGTTGTGATGTGTAGCAGGTGGTTAATAAGAAGGTGGTGATCAGTTGTCATTTGTTCTGTTCAGAAAAGGGAAGGATATGAGGAAAAATGATGCAATTAATTTTCCACTGACTCAAACTAGATTTGGGGGAAATCTTTTGAATTCTAAAGACACTTGTGAGTTGGAATCGCTATCTGCATGGGTTGTGGGGGCTACATTTTCATCTTTGATGATCTGAGTTAACCTGAAAATGGGCAAAAGGAGCTCTTAAATCCCTTCCAGTCTTTCACTGTTGTGATTTATTTTTTTTGGTGTATGATTTTATATTTTTTGAATGCACCAAGGAAGTTAGAGACTGTGTGTCTGTCCCTTTGAAAGGTAATTACACATTTGCAATGTTTTAACCCTGGAGCTTTACTAAAGCCTATCAGTAGTCAGTAGCCGTGAAGAGTTAACACTTGTAAAGCTTGTTAAAATATGACCACAAAACCACCCAGAAAATAGAAACCCAGAGATCATGTCTTATTTTAGAAATGGAAAAATATTCCTTGTGAATACTTCCAAACCCAAATACAGGATACACAGCCTTAAGGAGTGAAGAAAGGGAATTTTTTTTTGTTGAAAAAGCCCTGGGTAAGTATAGTTGTTATGCACTTTGAGGCTGATAGGTCATCGTCTCTGAAGATTGTGATTCTTTTACAAAACTGTAAATATAATAAAGTATATGAAGCACAGTGTACTTTCTAGCAGTGACTTATTTATGATGAATTCTTCTGGATGAAAATAACAACTTTGCAAAGTTTTTTTCATGTCCTTGAGAAATAACTGAACTGAGATACCAGGAACTCTGTTCTTTAAAGATTCCCAAAAGCTGCCAAATTATTTAAAATGATTATTCAAGCCATCTTTATAAAAATGTGTTACAAACTAGTGGTGCGTTGGTGTTTGAGTTAAATGAGTCAGACTCTAGAAAAAATAAAGCTGGCATTACTTGAGGGATTTGCTACCAAAAGAAACATGCCCTTCCCTACTGTACTCTTGAACCTGGAAGTACAGATATTCCAGTTCCTACCCGCCCTGGCATATAATGCTGAGTAGTCAGAGTTTTTTCCTTTTCTGTTTTCTTTTCTTTTTTTCTTTTTAAAGTCCTGTATGTAAGAGAAACCGACCTTTCAAAGTGGTATATTATTCTTCTACTCATGCTGTTAAAACGCTGGAGAAATGTCTCCTTAGAGTACACCAAGTTATATCATGTACATACTCGTCTAAATCTGCCACTAGGAGTAGTTTTTGGTGTTTATAGCTCCCTCCAGGGCCTACATAAAAGCCCCATAATATGTTGTATTCTCAAATGTAGCCAAAAACTTCACAATTATCCCATTTGTTTGACCTCAGGAGTCTGTGGCTGATGATACTTTCTCTGTTCACAGGGATGTCTCGCTGTTTCTTGCCTTTGTAAGTGCACTGCTTATGCTTCCTTCGTGGTGGAAGGAATCCTCGTGGATGCTGTGGGGACTAGTTCCACTTGTCTATGCAGTCTTTAGAGTATGGGACACATGGAGGACAGCCAAGCTGCAAATGTCCCTGCGAAAGTACTGTATCCAGCTGGAAGAAACAGTGGCAAATAGCCGAGCTTTTACTAACCTCGTGAGGAAAGCTCTGCGACTCATTCAAGAGACTGAAGTAATTTCAAGAGGATTTACCCTGTGAGTCTGTATTTCACTTTATTTAATAGGCAGATCCATTCAAGCCAATTGTCCTCTAAAATTGTCTTGTTGCACTGTCTCCCATAACAAGTGGAATTACTGAAAAACCTAATACTTCAGAGTTTTTTGCTTACATAAAATGGTGTCATTTCCATTCATCCTAAAAGTATGAGTTCTAACAAGTGAGTGTTAAAACCCTGCATCCTGAAGGTGAATTAAGTCTCACAAAACTCATATACCTTTGAAATCTGCCCTGATAGCAATGAACACAAAGAAATGGGTTTTGAGCTGGTTTAGTTAACTATTTTGCGATGTCATTTAGAGGCTTGGTTGTTTGAGGTGGGTTTTTATCTTATATTACCAAATCTATGTCAATAAATGGATCTGCAAGTAGTCACTCACATTTAGAAAACAAGATGACGTGAAAACTATTCTATTTTTATTTAACAAATAAGAATCTGAAGTAGTGAGAACATGATAATCAGCAAAGACCATCAAAGATCACTTCCCACCTCAAATAAAATTAACATTACTCCTTTTCTTGCATACAATTGTTGAAACATTTAGACTCTTGAATTATTTCCTGTTGAATTTGCCTCTCTTCCACTTAAGGGTACGTCTTATTATTTAGCTCCTGTAACTATATGGTAAGTTTTGCTTATTTGCTGTGTGAAAGGACGTCAGACCATGTTCAGTGTATGCAGTGATTCCAAAGCCAGCAGGATGGTTCCATGCACTCTCATTGCCATGTATGCTTTCCCCTAGTAACAGCCTCTGGTGAGATACCCATGCCAGTTAGACTTAGGCTAAAGGAGATGGGAAATGCCAGCATCAAAAGTCCAGCTGACTTCTTTCTAAAACAATAAAAACATTCCCTTGTGTGTACCAAGAAGTTTTTTTGTTTGTGCCAGACCAACCATTCTGCATTTGGGCACATGTTCTTACATGCAAGCTTGAAACTGTAGACTTAAAATTTTTGGATTAACTTTCTAGCCTGAGATATCTTTGGTGTGCTTCACTGAAGAAATGTTTCATTCTCCTTTTGGAATGCACAGGCATGTCTTCAGGCAGCCTAGCTATGTGTTTTATTTTGGTCTGGTTTTTTGCTGAAGAAGCATACAGTTAAGCAATAGCCAGTCTTATCTTTGCAAACGGGGTCTGAAGAGAAGTTATTGTTAGGGCTTGTCCAGATTACAGATGAGAAAAATATTTGGATTTTTTCCTAAGTTTAAGCAAACGAACTTGTGGTCAATGTCTAAACTGCCGTTGCCTTGTTCTTTTACTACATATCTTAGATAACAGATTAACAAAAAACAGACTGGGTCTTTAAGCTGATGCTTGATCTAATAGCCTCTTTTACTTAAAACTCTGGCAAGCTTTTCAAAGACTTTGGAGTATGGATGGAGTGGGAGAAGTCTGACTGTGCCAGCATCCTCATTGGAACAGTTGTACAGTATGTAGAAGTCAGTGCTGTACAAGTTTTGGTTTGTTTAACCTGGAGGAAGTTCTAACTCTAGGGTGTCCTTTTCTGCATCCCCATATGCAAGAGATTCTACTGCTCAGGACAACGTGAAATTCTTTGCTTGTGGTAGCACTTCGTGTATAATCCCAAAAAAATAGTTACCTGTTTTTTCTTCTAGGGTTTTGCTACAATAAACCTCAGCAGAGCAAAGTTTAGTATGTTCTCCTGTAGTAACCTTGTTACTACAGGAGTCTGTCAAAGTCTTAGTGCTTGTTCAGAAAGAGTCACATGGCAATAAAAATGGGTCCATCTGAAAAGTAAATGAGTATCATCTTGTGTTATTTTACGTCCTCGAAGGAATGAGATTTCAACCAGGTAGTACAGCATCCTGGTCAATGATACGTTGCAGCTGTTTTAAGGTACTGCTAGCTCAGCATAATTTGGCCTGTGTTTTGACTAGTTGGACTTACCTAAACTCTGATAGGGTAAGCCTAGTTCTGCAGCTTTGGCCTGAAGTTCCTTGTGTTCCACCTCTGTTTTTACTCCCCATTACACAATCCGTTGCTATTCTTGTAGGCAAATTTACATATGCTTTGAAATATTTATGGCTTTTCTTTATTCTACCCTATTTTGCCCCTTGTTAGTTGGTATTTGTAAATGTTAGATTATTCGTGATGAGGTTTTGGTCAGTTGTCCACTGCTTCAATGGTTTACTACTGTGTGGTAGTGGCGGGTATATGCTGAACTGGTTCAAGCATCGTTTTGTCTTCATTCCTCTCCCATCTGAAAAAAGACCCACAGCAGCCACACAGAATAGGGACTAAGGACTTGAGCAGGGAGGTTGGACTAGAGCTCCAGTGATCCCTTGCAACCTTAGCCATTCTGTGATGTGTGATCCTGTCAGGCTTCTCTTATATTAGCTGCTCTCAAAGGCAATTGGATATTCTGATTCCAGAATGGCCTTGAGAAGTGTTTAACACTGCTGTTGGCATTTCAGGTGTGCTACGTGGCACAAGCTCTGCGATGCAGAGATGGCTGAGACCTCACCTGGGTAGTTTGGATTACGGAAGAGTTATATAGCCAAGAAAGGGCAGTGCAGTACTCAGGCAGAATGACAGTATTCTGTCTAATTGCTTCATTTGCAATTAGACAAATGTTGCCTGATCATGGGTTGCAGCCTGGAATTTTTGCAGGGAAATTAAAGTATGTCCATTGTCTTGCACATTATAAAATGAGAACTGAAGGAATACATAATGAAAGGCTGCAGCAATAAGCAGCAAGTAGTGATTTCCTTGCCTGTCACTGAAATAATTAACTTTTTTTTCCAAAATCTCCCTTTCTACTATACTTTAAACTAGGATTAAGCTCTACTAGCACATACTGGTGTATATTAGCATCTTTCTAGAACTGCTTTCACTGTGCCATAACAGGTTTTTGTTAATGTATCTATACAAGTTTGTTAAAAGTTGAAAGCCTATTTAAGATTTGGCTTGTGAGATTAATGAAGAAATATGTCACTGTTCTTTAGAAGTAAAATGGGTTTGGAGCAGTAGGAAAAGAGGAAACTCACCTTTTGCCTATTATCTTGTTGCTATTTGTGGCCAATATGCAAAGCTGATAACATTGTAAGTCAAATTAAAATACATACAAGATAAGACAGAGACTTTTTACAAGGGCATATGTAGATAGGAAAAGGGGGAATGGCTCTAAACTGAAATAGAGCAGATTGAGATTAGACATTAGGATGAAATTTTTTCCTGTGAGGGTGATAGGACACATGAACAGGTTATCCAGAGGGGTGGTGGATGCCCCATCCCTGGAAGTGTTCGAGGCCAGGCTGGATAGGGCTTTGAGCAACCTGTTCTAGTGGAAGGTGTCCCTGCCCACAGCAGGGAGATTGGAACTAGAGGCTCTTCAGGGTCCCTTCCAAGCCAAACCATTTTGTGATTCTATGATTCTGTGAAAAATGAAACATCAGGAAGTTAGGGGTGTGACATGTTTGGCACATAGACATCTATAACAAATTATACAAATTTAAGATCAGTGGAATAAAGAATTATTTTATAAAAACCACTGAAATAAGCCTTTCCAGACGGAAAGCAGATTGTTTTGCTGAGTACTGGCAGTACATGCTGTACATGAGTTGTGCTATATTTGTTCTGTATAGGAGTTGGAAATGCTTGCATCCCTCTAGCAGAACACAGACCTCTGTCTCTTTTTTACAGTAGAAGAATTTTGCTCCTTTGAGCCTGCTTCTGACAGTTCACCCAAGGCTTGAGTGTACAGACTGATGTGAGAGTTTATCTATCCATAAGCACTTCCAGTTGTTACCTTCAAAAGCTATGGAAACATTAGAGATTGGCATATACTGCACTCCATGCACTGTTCCCTAGGGAGAGTGCAGCAGGGCTACCATTTTAAATTTACAGTTAGAAATGGAAATGAACACAGTTTGGTTTTATTTTATTCAGATTTTAAAGTGGTTTATGAGATGTTGCATAAACCATTTTAGTATCACTCACATAATTTAATATGGTATGGAGATATTTTATAGGGTATTTCAGCTAGCGTATTCCATATACAGCAGTATTTGGCATGAGTCTACTTGTGTTAATAATGTTTAACATACTGACATAGGTCCAGCCTTGCTCACTGGGTGGGCTGCACTGCTTTTCATGCTTGACAGTGACAGCCATAAGCTGTTTCCCATCATGGTCAATGTGCAGCATAGTCTAGCTAAGCAAATGCAGTTGGACTGACATTTTTCCAGCAGGGTCAGGTCTGCTGACTTAGTCAGCTATTTTAGTCAGATGAACCACGGAAAGAGTTCCCAATGCAGCAACCCACCTCAATCTTGCCAGGCACCCTGTATGCTTTTCCCTTTGAAGTGACTGTGGGCATGAAATGACCTCCTCACTGTGCCTTGGGAAAAGTGAGAGCAGAAGCAGAATTCCAGTCCCCAGACAGTTAATCACAATTCATTGTCTTGTTGTCCACACTGCATCCATTCCTGAGCTGATTCTAGTAAAAGTCCCAGGAAGCAGAGTGCACCTAAGTTGTTTCCAATGTCTCAGTCACAGGTCTGGCATCAGACTGTATATGAATAGCTATAACTGGAGCTTAATGTTACACAATTATGTTTAATGTTCACCCAGTTCACAATTCATTTTAGTTCCAAATGAGGCAATTTGTTACAGTTCTAAGGGCATTCTGAAGTATGTTCTAATAAGGAAATGGCATAGTGTCTTTTAAATGGTATAGTTGTCTGAACAGGTGGACGCCAAATATATTTTCAAAGATGCTCGTGTAGTTGTATACATTTCATGTGTTTATCTGTCAACACTCCCACAAGCACAATTGTCATTCATTGCATGATGACAGAATCTGTATCACCACTCAAACAGTATTTCTTTTGACCTAGGAAAGTTTCTGTATGGAGAAGGTTGAAAGAATATAGTGGTTTGCATGAAAAACCATGCAGTGGCACATTTTTCCTGCAGAAATCATTGAAAGAACAAATTTGGATGCAAAGAGGTATATGTTAAATACCTGTTTATTAGAACTTCCAAAGCTGACAGTGAGCTCATGATAGTTTTGTATCAGAGGTAATGCTGTGGCCTGTCTACCCTTAGTGTATCATTCTGGGAAACTTTAGAGAAAATGAATGTGCTCAGGAGTTTTGCTGTGGCTCAGATGAGGACAGAATGAGGCTGAGGAATCCTGGCTGCTCTCTGAAATTTTGATTAAATATATAATTGAAACAATGGATTTTTTCTATGTCATAGCTACTGAGTGGTTTAAAAAAAACATTTTCTAAATAATGGAATAAGAAAACTGATGTACTGTCTTTTAAAATTACTTTAGGACATCTGTACAGTTGTATCACATTTTACTTTTCAAGTTTGCTTGACAGGGTCAGTGCCGCTTGCCCATTTAATAAAGCTGGACAGCATCCTAGTCAGCACCTGATCGGCCTCCGGAAAGCCGTTTATCGATCCGTCAGAGCCAACTTTCGAGCTTCAAGACTGGCTACTCTGTACATGCTGAAAAAATATCCTTTCTGCAAGCGCCCACTAGTTCAGATATTCCACGTTACCTACCTGCAGTTGTGTTGATACTCAGTGTGCCTAGAAACATAGAATATCTGACTGCATATCTAAACAAGGTAAAGAAAACGTAGCACAGTAAACTGGGGCTTATGCTTGGTTTGGAACATGCTTCAAATTTCAGTGCACTGAAAACATTGTCCTAGTTACTGATGCCTATGTCTTTGGTGCTGATGATGTGTTTCAGAGTCCTTCAGGATTTTT
>NW_008687602.1:29157-42251 GCF_000695815.1 Acanthisitta chloris | reverse complement strand
TCCCTTGCATCAAAATATCCTGTTCTCTGAACGGTATGGCCTTTTACACGTCCCCATGTTCAAAAGTAAGTTGGTTCTCTGTTTCAGACAACCTAGGTGAAACTATGATTACATTACTTTAGTCAAAAGGCATGTTTCAGAATGAGGAGATCTTACTCTGAGTCAGAGTACATCTGTGTTCCTTCAGTGAATTGTATGCTTTCTTTAATGGCGTTAGCATTTCAAGTTTTCTTCTTATGTTTATTGTACTTTTTGTATTATATAGTAAATAACAATGTTTTCACCCTAAATTATAGCAAAATTTAAGACAGATATGTTCCTCATCTGAAAAAAAAACCACATGCAAGGAAACAAAAGCTGGTGATAATGCAAGTGTTGAAATTCTGACATGACAAATTACTTCTTTTGTCTTCCTGGAACATAATACTGATGTATAAATGTTGTCTGACAAATGGATGGATATACTGACTGATGCTGTGTGCACACACAGTGACACATACAGTGCTACAAGTGTGTACATTCACTTGGAAGCAAATTTATTGCAAAATAATTTCTGTAGGGGATAGGCATCCTCATGCTGAGCTCAAGACTTCGCTCTGAGGAATGAGGCTTATCTACTCTAAAGAAAGAAAAAATTATTCTGATTGTTTCAGACATGTTGATGGGAACAACTGATACCTAGCTTGAAAATAGTCAAGAATCATTTTTAAGAACATGGGAAGAGAGGTCTTGAAAATAGGATCAGCTAACATGGCCTTACCAAACATCCTCCAGCATGGGGAAAAGTCAGTCCAGCAGTGATTACCACAGGTGTATAATTGTTGTGGCTGAGAAAGTTACAGGTTCAAGAAATATTGGTGTGTATTAGACTGTCCACTACTTTTAGAACTACTAAATTTAAGGAATGGCTTTTAAATTAAGGAATGGAAGAGAAGAAAGTTTTGTTTACTTTGGATAATTTGACATGTATAGCTGCCTTTGAAAATTTTTTAAGATGGAAGTTCTGTTACACCGAATTACCATGCCAATATCACAGTGGTAGTAAGGGTTGGCACAAATAGATGGGTTCTTGGCAAATAGAAAGAGAAGCATTACATTTGTGCAGAATATAGTGTCAAAACCAGTGGTAGCATGTGAAGGATTCCTTCTCCCCACCAGGATAATTAAGAGCAGCTTTATGGTAGTTCCAAGTTGTTTTTTTCCCCTGCATATCATAAATGCCCCAAAACATTACATGTATTACAGGAGTATTGATGGCAAGGAGCATTTTTCAAACAGATTCCAGTGCCTTGTGCAATGAAATAGTATTCTTATGGTGGAGGAGCCAAAGATTCCTTCACGTTGAAAGCATTCACAGCTGCCATTTGTGACAACTTTAATGCTCGTGTCTGTCATTGGATTGTTAGCACAGATCTGGCCTACAGCAAGGAAGAGGAGGAACTGGAGAGATTAAATAAAGGAGTGAGGTGATAAATTGAAGGAAAGGAATGCTGATAATTTAAAGGAAAGGAACTTCCATCGAAAGTCTGGAAATGATATTCCTGTTCTGACTTTTACAGTTCCTGTTAGTAAGTTCTGCTTTGCACAAACCCAGAAGATATTCTCGACTTTCACTCCTCTAGGGTGTTTGAGTATGAATTAATGAATTGATATTTAAAATTTACTTTTTCTGAGCTTTGGGAGATATATGAATACAGTAACACTATTAGTGATTTACACTGCAACAGCAAACCGAAATGCTTTTAATAGAGAAAAAGGCATTAGAGAAACGTTCCAAATATGTAAAAATTGGATTAATATTACAAAATTGCATTTAAAAATACCAAAACCTACTTTCCCTCATTAGTCATAATTCTGTTTAAACTTTTTTTTATTCTATTGGATACTGCTTTGTATTTTTTGTTGCAGAGCAGGTGTATCTCTGTATTTGGATGAGTGAAAAATCAAATTATGTTTTCTTGAAACCATTTTCAATTGGAATTTAATATGCAAAACAACTCCTAGTCTCAAGGGCAGCAAAATTTGAATCTGCCCAGCTAATACACTAAAGATCAAATTTTAGTTCCAATTTAAGTGATGGCTGATCATTTTTAGTGTGATTTTTCTCTGTAAAGAATTAGGAAGTGATATTTTCATGTGAGTGTGAGCAAAAATATAGGCCAGGCACAGCTTTGAACCACAGAGTGTGCATTTCATCTAAATATTTATGTGCATGTATAAATGGGAAGTAAACTTCCATACTGGAGTTTGCTTTCCTTGGTTCACAGTATTCAGTTGAGACTGCAACGTGGGCATGATACTTGTCACTCAAGAAGAGTGGTGAGCCTTCAACTCCAGACATCCTTTTGGTGTAAGGTCCAGCTATCAGAATAAGGGCCTAGCCTGGGCCTTCTGAGTGGTACACAGGCCTGCCAAAGGATGGTAACATTATGTATGTTCTATTTTCCTTTATCCTTGTGTTTCTTCTAATAAACCTGGAAGCCTGAGATTGAAGTTTATAATGCATTGAAGATAATTGTTGCCTTAAGACCACGGTAAACATGTCTTCAACTGAGACATATACATTATTAGATACAATGGCAAAAGAATTGTAGAAAATGGTGTTAAATTTCCTAGTGTAATTAAAGGAATATTTTGATTTAAGCTTTCACTTAAAACATCCTTATATATTCAGAACTTACTAGAAATATCTGTAGATTCATTATTTTTTCAAGTTTTCCCTGTCAGAATATCCCTTTTAAAACTAATCTGCAACAAGATAGTTTACTTATTTCTGGCTTAATAAAGATAGTTTTCTCCACTTGGAAAATGTGCATTTATATGTGCTTAATTAAATCAGCTGAACAGCCTCTCTCAGGAAAACAGTTCTCTCAGGAACTGTTTTCTAGGACAGATTGCATGTATGTAATGTTAAATCAAAAAAGTCTTAATAGATAAATAAGCAAAATCTATTTCAGTGGGTTATTCTTTCCTACCAGAAAAAGTAATTTCAATGAATGGTACTGTGCAGACAATGTAGACTTTGAGCAAAATTCTACTGTGAATTTTCATGCTACAGTGTTTTAAATCCAGCCCTTAAAAAGATAGAGTAAAATGGAGAAAAGTTTAATCTTAAAAACATTTATAAATATTTGTATCTCATTTTGTCAACAAATGCAAACTGTGGAGCTTGTTGCTTTGCTTTCTGCTGCCTTCAGAGATTTTTTTGATAGTAGCCTTAAGTAGGTTGCTAAACATATGCTTCAATGTATTTGATTATTTCTGAGATAAGTATCACATTCATACTTTGAATCACTAAGACTAATCCTACTGGAAGCCAAAGGGAAACTGCTTTGAACTTAAGTCACTTGCTTTATGTTCTAACTTCAAGAGAGACAAGGAAGAAAATATACTTGAGGGGCTGAGCTGGAACATGTTGGGCAGAGTCTTAAAATCTGTCAAATCTAGGTATGAATCTTAATCATAGACATTAATGAGTGACTATAAATAAATTAGTAAAAACAAGTGAAATGGACATATTGCTCTATGCTAATTCATTAAGGGTAGATTTTATAGCCATCAGTATTATTTCTTCTACCAAACTTAGCTGCAGCAAATTAGGCTTTTATGTTAGTGTGTATCTCAAATGTGTTAGAAGGAGATCCTTCTGATGAACCTGTTACAGACAACTGAAAGTTTTAGTTCACAGTTTTGTTCATGGTGATGCTTTGCAGAAACATGACGTTATCATTACTCCACTAAAACTGTGAGTTTAGCAATATTTGCTAAACTGTACAGATATTTTATTCTGGATTTGTCAGTTTATTATTAAGTACATTTGCCCTCTCTTTTTTCCAAGCTAAGAAGGAATGTGAGTTTAACAGATAAATGAAATATTTTTGCAAAGATGTAGACAAATTTAACTAACTTAAGATTAGTTACTGTATTTTGTCTTTAATATAAGACACTATTGCTAAAAATACTTGCTGCAAGATCAAAGTGCACAAAGGAAATGTGTTTGTGTATGTGTTTGTGTGTATGTGTTTAAACTATCTGAAAGTTTGGTCCTTAGGAAGGTAATAGGGACATGGGATCAGTTGTCTGCATTCATCTATCCCATAAAAATGGGAGTGGGAGGGCTGTAAGAGAGGAGGGCAGGGCAGGAGGTGTGGGAGGCTATTGGGAATCCCTGGCTGAGACATTATCAGTAAGTGGCTCCTGTGGTCAAACGACTCATTTGAAATGTTGCCTGGAATTCCTTTTTGGTGTGAGTTAGAAATTCACATACATCCAAACTGGTTTTAGTGGAGTTCATGCTGTTGGAAATGACTTGTTATGGGAAAAAGATTAAAAAGGAATACACTTAGTCTCTGAGATAAGTGGTCCTCTGAAGGGTTTTGACCTGACTGCAATCTGAGTTACCACGTGCTCCATCTGCTGGGCATGCTGTCAGGTTCATGTGCAGTAGACACTTTATGAGGGGCAGCTGCTGGTGGCAACAGTAATATTCTGTTCCTAATTAATTTGCATTGCAGGTTTTTGTCTGTACACTTAATAGGCTTCTTTCTTTCTGGACTTTGGGGAGAAAGTAGGAAGAAATGTCTTTGTTTAGATCCTGGACACTTAGCTTTTCTGTGTCCTGGGACACAGAATGTTATTTTTTTTATGCAATGTTCTTTTACTCAAGTGGTAATTGTTTTCTTGAGCAAATCATGTTTACAAGTTCAATCCTATGAGAATTTAGCATGTAGAAAATTTGGGAGTGAAAGCTGATGGAACTTTTAGCTTCTCCAAAAAACATAGACAAGAGACAAATGCTTCTAATAGGCTTTATGTGTAAGAGATGAGAGCATTCAGTTTGTAGATCACAATACAAATGAAAAAAACTCATATTTTAAGTTAATGCCTTATTTCCATGAATACTTGACAAAAATATGTATTTCTGTAGAACAAATGTGTTTTTGTGCTTATGACCATAAGTTGTTAAGTTTCTGTTTTAAAACAGATTTTACTATTTTGTGACTGGGTAACTATTGAAAAATGTGCAAAAATCTTGAACTGTTCCTCCTCCCCAGCCTAGGGTTAGCATGGGAGTGGTGCTGTTTTGGAATAAATACTGCCTAGTCTATAAGTTATTTTATCTGTTTTCTGGTATCAGTTACATTGTGCTTGCTGCTACTTTTTAAGCATTTTTGAGGATTAGAAATGTACGCTTTCCTACTGAGAATTTAAATGTGCTGAATAGTGTTGATTGATACCAGTTCATTGCTCTTCCTGGTAAGATCATGGTGGCTTTACAGTGATGTAACCAATAAAGTTAGTGGCATGACAGTCAGGGAGCTCCTGTTACTCACAGTACTGTCTAAAGTGTCAAAGACCAGTTATTGTAAAGATCTCTGAGCAGTCCATCCAGAGACAGAACTCTCAAGGAATTCACATCATCCTGAGTTTGGCCTATAGCACAGGTTTCCTTTGAAACTTAAAATCGCATAATTGTTCTCCTCTTTCCTCTGTTAAATATATGGTTTCTGGTTTCAGATTGACATGAGCTGTCTCTTGGAAACTTCATGTTTAAAAGCAAGCTGTTTCGCTCGCTCGAAATTAGTGCAGGGATTTTTCATCAATCTGTTTTGTTTCTTTTTATGTGTTTGTATTTCGACTTAGGTTAGTCACTTTTATCAATGTCTTATCTCTCATCCTTCCAAGAACTTGTAGAACTTGTGCTCTGAATAAGAATTGCAAAATGTTCAGTTAGACAGGGTTCAGGTGGATTTGAGAGGAATCTGCTTTCATACAAATTGCAAGGAATATGAAACCTTATGAGGTGTGGGTTTTTTCCTTTTCTGTGTGTTTAATGCAAAAGTGGCTTTGTTAACCACCTTAACTCCAGCTAAACCTACCCTCTGAACTCGGAGAGTGACAATGTGACCAGCTACATCTGTGTAGTCCCCTTTAAGGAGCTGGGCCTGGGGCTGAGTGAGGAGCAGGTCTCTGAAGAGGAGGCACACGATCTGACCGATGGCTTCAGCTTGCCTGCACTCAAGGTAACCTCTCCCAGAAGGACACAGCCATCCATGCAGGCTCCTGGTGAAAATCTTCCAGTTGTCACAAAGCTCTGTGGCTTGTATGTTACTACTAGCCTGTAGTATTCACACAGTGAATTGAGGGGGAGATGTAATCAGTCTCTTACCATGTGTTTCTACATCTTTTGGCATTTCTTTTTGAATGTAGTAAAAGAGATGTTGCACAATACAACATCAGGATTTTTTTCTGCATATCATGGGAATTCAAGTCAGTGTTCTAAAATCAGCTTGATCAATCTCCTTAAACATGATTTTTTGCTCTCTGATTTCACTTGATCCCAGCTGAGAAAAATAATTTCCAGATTTGTACTTACATCTCTTTTAGCTAAATCTCTTGACGTGAATAAAAAGATAGACATCAGAAGATACAAATTAGTTGCAATTGCCAAAGGGAATAGCTGTGTTTCGTTACACTGAACAGTGGAAATCATAAGCTTGGACCCCTGCTGCCATGAGCCAGTGTGGCTCTTTGATCTCTGAAAAAATTAGAACTGAACAGAATGACTACCATATAATGGCCTTTTTATCTATTTTGCTTTGGGATGTTAGGTATTTTTTATTTGCATGAGTCAATGTTTGCAGTTGGAAGGAAGATCTCATTTGAATTCAAGCTTTCTACACTCCAGTGGTCCTCTGCTAAGGCTGTTCCCTTTTAACATTGTTTTTTAATGGAAAATTCTGTTATTATGTGACTTCTGTGTTTCTAGGGGGTTGGCTTTTGTTGCATTTTTTTTCACTTAATTTATGGACCTTGACTTCTTTTGTTCTAACAGTAAATGTTACCCGTAATAGTAATTACTAAGCTTTGAGGCTTTATCTAATTAGTTGTAAGCTAAGAGCTACAATAGATAGAAGCTTTTGGGATTTTTCTTCTTACCTTTTTCATTAGCTGAAGTTCTAATTGCAACCATGCAAGACTGCTAATTTACCCACTGCTTTTCAAGCACAAGAAGCCAGAAAGAGGTGCCCAAGCTTATAAGCTAAGTCTTTGTTTACCTGCAGTTTGCAGTAATTTAGCTGAAATCTGTTTCAGTTAGACAGGTTTGGATGCTTTCTGGGTACAGTTAAGCTCACAGCTAGTGAATCTCAGAGGTTTTAACTCATACCAAACAGCAATATAGGCTGGGTGTGGTGTAGTTCAACCAAACTGAATTAACATAAATCAATCCTAAGCAGATTCCTGTGTAGGTAATAAAATACTTTCATAACCTTGGGACATATTTGTGTTGTGAGCCCTGGATGTATGTGAAGTCCTCTTCAGTTTTCTTTCATTTGAGAGAACTTGTCTTTATATTAAAATGCAGGTAGAATACAAAGATATATCCAGATTTGGTTAATATTTTAGTTTTCGTTCAAGCTCATGTCTAGGCCATATGACAAATGTAGCATGTGTCTTTTGGCTACCTTGTCCTTGAGGTAAACCAGTTTAAAGAGTGAAAATTTTTGACTTAAGAAAATAATACTAATGTACGCTAAGGAGAGCCAGTTGGATGTTTTGCATGAGTTTAAATGTCAGTAAAAATCGTCAGTAGTCATTGGCTCAGCAAGTTACTTACAACCATAAATACCTCTGGAATTTCCTTTTCTCTCGTCGTTGTGCCTTTTTTCAGGTAGGTTTTGGATTATTACTATCAGTTCCTGAAGTCCACTATTTCTGTGTGCTACTTTTTCACTGCTTTTGCCTTATGCCTGGTGGAAGGGATTTGTCTTCTTTTGTGCTTATTATAGCATGAGCTTTTGACTTTTTATCCAGGGAACCACATGTTCAGGGACACTTGAGTGATTGCTGCCCATTTGCTTGCATTTTATTTTTGCACCCAGCCAAACCACAGCCTTGCATGTGTGCCCCAAATTAATGTCATGTCCTTCCATGTTCTTAGTTCTCATGAGCATCTTTTGTAAATGAATGAATTTATTATTGTTTCTTTCGGAATATTTTATCAGTTTGCATCCAAGTATTTTTTATGTAACCATGGGTATGTCAAAAGCATGATGAATAATTATTTTGTCTTCCTTGGTCTGGAATGCTTGAGAACAGATTTCAGACTGCACCTCATACTCACCTACTGCTGATCCCTTTTAATAAGGGCCAGTATTGCAGAGAAAAGTGTCATAACCTTTTCTTTTCCTTTGGAGATACAAGGTGCTGCTGTTTTGTCATGGTCTACTGAGCAAACAGCATTCTCTAAACTAAGAAAGTAGTTGATTTCATTGGAAGTTCTCTACAAGTTGAAATTGTGGGTTGCCTTTCCCTCAGATGGACTGGCTTCTCTAGTGCCACATATAACACTGTGGATAGATTCATTTCTTACAAGCCTTTTTCTCCTTAGTGATATTGGTGGAATTTCTCACTTTGGTTGAAAAAATATATGTTAGCAAGTTAGGTCAGCTTTCTTCAGATGTAGAATGTTTTTGGTTGAAGTACAGTGCAGTTAGACTGATGTTTCAAGGTTGGGTGTGGGGCAATACAGTAGTTAGTAGATCATAGAAATGATAGCTTGGCATTATAAGGGGAAAAAATGTCTTTGGTGCCACTGGAATTTTGGCAGCACTTTATGAGCTGTGGGGTATGTGGAGATTACAGCAAATAACAAAACTTTTAGGTTTTAGGGCTCTGACAACCTTCTGAGCATAATTGCATTTAATATCCTTCATCAAAGAATTACACAGTCACCTAAGGTTCACAAGATCTGAACACCACATGGTCTGGGATGCCCTTCAAAAGCAATCAGTGGATTTTTGCAGTTTTTCAAAGTTCCTGCTCTTGGCCAAGCAACGTTTTCCCATGGTGTCTCTGTAGACTTACTTTGGAGGCTGGTTGTCTTCCCAGGTGCACAGAGCTAATCCTACCCTGTTTTGCAGGTCCTCTTTCAGCTCTGGGTAGGGCAGAGCTCAGAATTCTTCAGGAGGCTGGTGCTACTCCTCTCCCCAGCCAACGCATCCCCCAAGCCCTTGGTGTCCCCTGAACGGCTGCCTCATCACATCTTGTCTGATGTGACTCAAGGCCTACCTCATACACATGCTTCCTGCCTGGAGGAGCTCAAGAGAAGTTACGAGTTTTATCGGTACTTCGAAACTCAGCATCAGTCGGGTCTGGAATGGCCAAGCAGAACAAAGCAGAAGTCAAGAGAGCTGAACAGCCTCCAGACAGCAGTTCGCAGCTTGCAGCTTCACCTCAAGGCACTGCTCAATGAGTAAGTTCACACATGACTTAAGGGAGTATCCTGATAGGAAGAAGGCTTCAGGCTTGAAAGTTCTTTGGGTTGTCAGCTTGTGTCCCAGATTGAAAAGAAAAAAAAGGCAGATACATACAGTTATTTCAATCATAGGCATATCTTCACACAGGATGGGCTCAAAGATTCCAGTATGGAATCTGATATTTTCTCCTGGTTATTCTTTTAAGTAGCTGGTGAACATTTGAAGATAAGCAGTGCACTAAGATCTTGCCATGCTTTTTTCACTCCCTTGAAAAAAATTGTGAAAACTTACTTGTCTTCCATTCATTTTGCAACATATCAAATGCTTTATAAAAATGTTCAGGTCATAGTAACTACCTAGTGAATACTTTTAAAGATTTGTCACTGCCTTGGTGAAATAGTTGAGACTGTCCTACTCCTTTAATCTGACATATAGAAATTGCTGTAATGAATGCAGGTGAGCAATGTCTCTTGATGTAGATAAAATAATTTTGCTTTTAAAATTTTGGGGCATCTTTGAGGAGTTGGCTGAGTTAGATTCTTAAAACTTGAAGAAAATAACAGTATATTAAATTAAATACTTGAAGGAATGGTGAAGTCAAATATTTATTATTACTTTTTGCTGTTCATCTCCTCATCACTTAGGGTAATAATTCTTGAGGATGAACTTGAAAAACTTGTTAGCACTAAGGAGACACCTGAGTTGACAACAGAAGCCCACCAGGTTCTGGAACAAAAATTAAAGTTTATTCAGCCTCATATCCAGGCAAGCAACAGCTGCTGGGAAGAAGCCATTTCTCAGGTGGAAAGAATGAGTGGAAGAAACACAAATAAAAAAGGTAAATGTGAGAAATTAATTTAGCAACTAATGGGAGAGATTCAGAGATGGAATGGTCGAATGGATAAAAGACAGTGTTCAGCCTGTGTATCAGAATTTTAGCTGAAGAAGGTCTTGCAACTATAGACTTTGAAAAGCTGTGTAGTTATGTCAGACTTTTTCATTGTGATGGCCTTGAAGCTTTTGTTTCAGCCAAAAATGCAAATGTCTGTTATCCCTATGGATTCAGATGGTTGCGTTTTCAGATGTAGACCAGGCTTTTTGCCTTTGGTTGGTGAACCACCTGTGAAGGGGTAGGATTTTGATTAATCATCCCTGAGATCTTCATTTGTTTACTGCATTAAAATTACATAGTTAATTGAAATGAGGAGGGCATTGTCATAAAACTTTCTTGACAATGATGTTTCCTGGAACATTGTAAATCATGGAGGATATATTGAGCATATAATACCCATTTGTCTGCCCTCTTAGAGAGAGTGAGTTAATCTGTGTTCTTAAAAGTCATACTGAGCAGCATATCCCAACATTTTGCCTGTTGTCCCTCTCCATAGTGACCTGTACTGCCCATGATGTTCTTGTGAAGCACAGCCAGCTTAAATAATGGAAATGAACTTAGGCTCTCCTGACATGGAATTGAACATACAATTTCTAATCTTTCTTTTTTCCAGGAGCTTTTTTACTATCCTAGGAAGGCACAGCCCAGCATCTGAAAAATGCTGGTAATGGAGAACACACTAGGAAAATTGGGGTGTACTTGGGGTATCAGCAAGTCACCTACAGAAATCCAAATCTGTAGTGTGCTATGCTCTTAATGATATATGGGTGGAATATCCAGTAGATGGATAAATACTACTGTGGGCCTAGAGGCATGCAAGCTGACCTGGTTCATGCTTACATCAGAACTGGGAGCACTGGGAGGCCTGATGCAGCTCTGTGCAGGCCCAGACTTGGTATAACCAAATTCATGTGTACTTTACCTGATCGTCTGGTCTTACAGCTTCACCCTCAGTGGTGTGTCAGCCTAGGAGGATATTAAATGTAGCCTGATACATTTGCCTGTGCTAGCCTATTGTGTTTTGTTAATGCCCAACACAGCTTGCAGTTCCGCTGATTTTTTTTTCCCTTTTCCTTAAAAGTTCTTTCTAGACTGCACACCACAGTATTTTTAGTTACTTTAGTTTTATTTTTACTTTGTGGATGCATTTCACAGCAGGCATTTTTATTATAACTTGCTTCCTTTTAAAGTTCAGTGCAAAAATAACCTAGTGTGTGATCCAGAAGGAAGAGATTGTGTGGGAAATACAAAATGACATTATCCTTCACTTTTGCCCACTGGCTTTCCTGGAAATATACTGGGGTTGAATCTCTATTTTGCAACAAGTTGACTGAACTACTCCACAGGAGCTACTTTAAATTATGTTGGTCATTGAAAACTATTTTTGTCTGACTGCATTTGACCTTCCTGATATATTTCTAGGCAGTCCGGCTTCTGTGAGTTGACTTTTTCAAGCTGTGCATGAAATCAAACCTAATTCTTCTACTGTCTTCCTATAAACCTTAACAGCTGCTTGTCAGTCATGGTTATGTAAATTGCTTCATTAAATTATATCTTTTTTTTTTTCAATACTTTCTGAAAGCTCTTCAGAAGAAGATACCTTCCTGTTGAAATAATATAGCAGTTAAGCACATCTTGTATGTTTATGCATTATTACCAAAATCAAATGAATCTTTTGACAAGAGCTGTTGTAAGAACCCCAGTGGGAGTACTACACTGTATCTAAGTGGGTGCCCAGTGCTTTTGCTGCAATAGATGTTTAGTTCAACTAACTGGTTCATCCAGTAGAGCATCTGTGTGAAGACATGAGTCTCCTTCAGCAAGCACTGCATGCTTCTTGTCCTAAATCATTATGTGTCAAAGCTGGTTGCTTACAGGTAGTTAAACAGTTCATTGTGTCAAAGTCTGTCAAAGCAAAGCCTTTAAGGGTAAAGGATTGAACATTCTTGTGAATTCAGTTTGGCTTCTTTCTTTACAGGATTTGCTGTATTTCTAGAACCAGTGCAGTTAGTCACTGCTCCTGTCAGATACTGAGCAGAGCCTGAGGGCAAGTGGGACTTTAGCACCTTGAGGGGAATTCACCTCTACTTAAATTCCTCAGCAATAACAGACTAATCTGTCATTGATATACATGTAGATCTTTACTTATTTCCTAGAGTCGATTCCAGACTTTCAGTCTCTTTTCTTTATTCTTTCACCTTGTTTCATCATTGATAAAACTAGTTTACCACTTAAAGCCATAAATATAAGCCTTTAAATTTTAAAGACAATTTAATCATGTAGTAATCTGCTGCTAATCTTACAGAATGGAATGCCCTTTATGGCTAGTTACAGCGTTGTTTTAATGATCTTTGAAACAGTATCCCTCAAACTGTTTAAATTCTGTGCTTTTTCCTTTTAAACTGTCTTTGCAAATGTACACAACTCTTCTAGGTACTTATAAGAGTAAAGCCACAACACTCTGCTGCGAGTTCCTGCACTTTGCAGTTCTTTGGTCCACTGGAGTGGAACTAAAGCAGCAGCAGTTGAGTTAAATCTGAATTCATGATCTTGAATCATATCCTTAGCAATGGCATCATTCCATGCAGGTGTCAGACAGAGCAGTCTGTACATGTTAGAGCAGCTGGTGTACTCCTCTGATATAGGAAGGCAAGTTTTTAATTAGTAACTTCCATATACTCTTCCAAATTTGTCTTCATATCTTTAGGACCCTATTTCTATTATTGCTATATTATTGTTATTATTATTAAAATGTTTTCATTACAAGGCAGAGTTATGTAGTGGGCAAGGGGACTTGATATTTATTAAAAAAGTATGTCAATTTTCCACTTCAAATTTCACAATGTGCTTCACTTTTCTTTTAAACTTTGTGTTTAGATACTTCTGAATGTCAAATCTTTAGCTCAGCCCAGGCAGCTAGAGAATTGCATACTTTCCTTGTT
>NW_008687602.1:1241-29125 GCF_000695815.1 Acanthisitta chloris | reverse complement strand
CTGCCTGGTTTCACAGCACCATCCCTAGGCACTGACCTTAGAGATGAGAAATTGAAAGTAGGGAGAGGTGGGGTTGGGTGAGGTCATTTAGCCCATTTCCTTTCTCAAGGGTAAATTAGTGTTTGTGAGTCAATGTTGTTTACCTGTTTCTAAAAACCTCTCTTTAGAGACATTTTACAGTATTTCCAGGCATCTATTCCAGCACTTAACTCCATTACCAGTAGCACGTTATTACTGAATAGAAGTGCCTCTTGCTGCAATTTGAAAGCAGCACTTCTGCTCCACCCACAATGGAAATCCATTTCCTCTTTATAGCTCTTATATTTTTGAAGATGGTTGATATGTTTCTTTCTGTCTTCTCTACATGATTCCCTATGCTTCAGCTCTTCCCCTGACAGCTGTACTTCATTTAGTCCTCTGACTATTCCACTGTTTTCCTCTAGTTGCCCACTATATTATTGAAGGAGCCCCAGACTGGGCACTATGTTCCATCCACAGCATGACCAGTGCCAGAGTAGAAATGTTATTTCTTGTGTCTAACAGTCAATGTTGTTGCTCATATGTAGTAGTTTTTTGTTTGGCTTTTTGCTTGCAGCAGGGTGTAGTTGACTGTGAGTCCCCTCACCTCCTCAGTGGTGCACCCTCAGTCAGTTGTCATATATCTGTGCATCTGGCTACTTCAAAGCACAAAAATTTTGCAGCCACTGTTGCCAAACTGCTGTATCTGAAACCCAGACCGTTCTGGACTGTATCTCTGATTTTTCAATGGGTTTTTATCCTAATTGTGCCCTTCGATATCCTTGTGGATTATCCCCGGGGCAGCAGATTTAATGAGATGAAATATTTTTCTTTCACCCATTGGAAATATAGAAGAGTATTGAACTTGAGACAAATCCTCACTTAATGTATTCTAGGCTGAAAATGGTAACTACACGCTCATGATCCAAGAGACTGTTCTATGCACCTAATAGCAACTTTTCATGACCTATGCATTTTGCTTATGAGAATCCCATGACACTATGTCCAAAGCCCTACTGGAAACAAAATGCAGAGCATCTTTGGCTTCCTGCTATTCATAAAACCTGTTACTGCCTTGGAAAATGAACATCATCTCTTTTCTTCAAACCCACACTGGCTGTCACTTACCTACTTGCTATCTCACAGATAGCTTCCTGTAAATTTTGCTTAATTATTTCTTCCAACATTTTCCAGTTATTTGAAGCTGGTTTACCTATAATTTTACTACTTTACTTCTCTTTTTTAAACTTGGGATCCAAGTCTGTTCTCTGGTTTTACCAATTTTTTCTTGGCATCTGCAGGTTTTCAAAGTCTATAAAAATGCTGAGACTCGTTAGCTGAAGTTATTTGGACATGATTTCCATCAGACTCAACATGTATCAAACCTAAGTTATTTAAGTGCTCTCTGACACAGTGCCTCAGTGTATTCTTAACAGCCTTCTCACCACTTTTTTCATGTGTGCCAGTTCTGCCTATCAAAGTACCTAGACCCTGCCTGAGTAAGTCAAAACCACCATTCAATACTCAAGTATTTTTCTTTTTTTTTTAATACCTTTTCTTCTTTCCCCCTAAAGGCAAAATTGAAGTTTCCTGTGACAACCTACAGCGTACTACAGTACCTTTAACACAGCCTGCCATATACATAGAAAACAAAGATCCAATCCCTGAAGAGCAGGTAAAAAAAAAAAAAAAAGAAGGATAATTTGAAATAATAATTGGGGCTTGTTTGCTATATCCATTTTTTTTCAGTGGCTTGAGCAGTGCCCTTCTTGTCTTGCCAAGACAGATCAAATAGGTGGCCAGTGCCATTTCAAAATTGGACTGATAGAAAAAAATGGTGTATATTCCTCTTGCTGTTCCCTATCCTGGAAACAAGAGCACTAGGTATTCACTTCTTGAATATATATATATCATTAGAAATGAGTGACCAAAGGATAGCAGCAACACAAGTCAGAGTAATATAGAAAAAAGTGAAAATTGCTAAAAGGCACTATGTGGAATAGTGTCCTACTTGCATATCACTAGATGAACTGACACAGCTGCAAAAGTGGCAAGCTCCAGCACAAACCATCCTGCCTTCAGTTTGTGTAGTCTCTGCATTTTTGGATACCTAAAACAGACTGTGACACGGAACCACTTAGTGCTGTTTGAGAAACTTCTGGGTTGGGCTGTCCTGCAGGGGAGGACAGACTGGCCTCCTCCCTCCCAGAACTGAATGGCAGGTGCATTCTGAAAGCACACTGAACACCCGTGTGCTCTGCTCTGTCCCTCTCATGCCTTTTCCCAAGCCTACCCCACATGTATTCTCTCTAGCTTTTTTCCATATCAAAGAGCTGGGACTAACTTTACTATCTGTTATAACATAAATGGTGCTCTGGGTATTTTTCCATGCTTATAAGCCAGTATATTTAAACTTGGAGGAGGAGTTTGCTATTCTCTATATCCTCTTAATAAGGATTTACATGAGTTAAATTAGCAAGATTCCTGACTACCAAGAACTGCTTATGGTGTAAATTTAAAAAAAAATGAAACCTCTATCAGCATTTTCAAAGTATGTCACTTGATCATACTTGTGTATGAAGGTAAATCCTGTTAACTTTCAATGAGTGGACTTGCTCCAAATTCATACAGATGTTACTGAGAGCAGTGTCAGATGCACTGGCTCTGCTCAAACAGGGCTCCATCCTGTTACTGTGGTTGGCTTGTTTTGAGATCACTTGATCATGAATCACGTTGTAGGACTGGGTCTCCACTGACAGTGAAGATTCTTTCTCTCCTTTCTTTCTTTAGGAGTTGGAAGCATATGTTGATTATTCAGATATGGACAACGAATACAGAAGGGAAGATTTTTACTGCTTTTCCCAAGAAGAAAGAGAGAGACAAGAACGAGAGAGACAGGAATCTAAGAGGGTGTTACAAGAATTGAAATCTGTACTGGGATTTAAAGCTTCAGAGATAGAAAGACAGAAATGGAAACAGCTGCTATTCAGTGAACATGGTAAGCATTGCTTTTGAAAATTGATTCCTTTCTTAGGAAGTGTAGGTGTCTGTTTGCCATCAACTGTGTTAGAATTCAGACAGTGCTTAGCTATATAGTGTCACTGAGAGAGCTGTGTGGCCTTACTTTGCCATTCCATCTCTTTATGTTACTTTTAGTAATCATTTTACTATGTATTGAAAAGAACTCAGAGAAATAGGGATTTGGCTTTTAACAAAACAGTGACCTAAAATATTAAACACGCAAAAATATTAAGAGAGCTGTCAGGCTATAAAACATGCAGACTGAACTGACTTTCTTTCATGTCTTTCCTGTAAATATGAATTTTAATCAGGTGCATAAATAAATTACTTTTTGGAATTTGCAGAAACCATCAGAAATTATCCCAGACATACTTATATAGGTTAATGTGAAGAGTTAGACTTTGAAATATTAAAGGCTCATAAAGGAGTAAAACTGGCTTTTGTTTTCATGAGAGAGTGACCATATAGAATAAGTTTATGAAAAGAAAAACAAAACCCCACCAACCATCTAACAAGAAGAGTTCTTCTAAGCTAGCCTTTACTAACTCTGAGGACTGCTGGGTAGCTCCATCCACTTGCACTTGAAGGCAGGAATATAAAACTTTCTCTTGCCTTAACAAGATAGTTGTTCCCGCAGTAAGACTGGATATAACTTGATTCCTTTCACTGCTTGAGATGGTTGATTTAATTTCTTAAAATTGGCAATAGTTTATATTTTCCTTTTTCTTATTTTCATTCCTTCCTCTTAAAGGCAAGTTAGGAAAAGCCCTTGAAAAGGTTGCATGTTCTATGTTGTGAACAACAAGCCTCAAGTCTGGCAACATATTCAAGAATTCTGCCTCTGTCAGTGGCTGCTAAAAAAAAGTGCCATGGCTTGCATCTTTCAGTAGTTTAGTGGGAACACACAGCAGCAGACCATACCCGTTTATGAGACTGTCTCTTTTGACATCAAACCGTCAAAAATATCTGTTCTTCACAATCTTCTTCTTTATGTCTGTTAAGCTACAACTATGGTAAAAGAGATCACTTGGCCGTTGGTATTAACTTCTCTTCTACTTGAGTTAAAAAACCTAAGACATCAGATTGAATCAGAGTCTGCTCAGAGTAGGATTTCTGTATTTTCCCTCTGGTGTTCGATATGAAACCTCAACTCCTCACATATATCTCTTGAAGTCTTCCTTTCCTCACTGCTGAAGGGAGAAGGAAGGAGTCCTACCTCCAGTTCAAGTCTTGACAGACCTAGTGCCTTGTGCAGAAAGAGTTTGTCGGGAGAACTTGTAGGGTATCTCCTTACCTAGGTTAGCAGCAGATATCTGGCCACATCAGTATATCCTCAGGCCATTTGTGGCCATAGCTGGAGAGAGTCAGCTGATTCCTGTAGTCTTCAGTAACTGCTCACTGGAAAGTCTTTGTGGCTCGTGTTGGTTCCTTTTCCTTTCCATGTGTAGATATTGCACTGGTTTAGGATTGGAGATTAAATGGTGGGGAGGGAAGAAAGTGTGATTTTCTACAGCTGCACGGGACTAATCATTGATTATTTCCGTCCTGTACAAAGCTGGAAAACACGAGGGCAGTTCATGAAAGTAATTTTGGCTCAGACTGTGTGTCTAATCTGACAGGCAGATATGGACACCAGACATAACATCTTCTACTGTTTTTTAAGGAACAACTTCAGTATTTCTTCAAAAGAAACACAAGACATAATGGGCTCTGAGCCTGCTGCAGACCTTAATTTATTCATACACAAGTCATTCCTTAAAGAGACATTTTTGTCATCTGTGCTTTTCACATTTCTGGCTTGCTTTGTCTTGAAGATTTAAACCCAGAAAGGTTCATGTTTTTGTCTCCATTGGCCCGAGCCAAAGGATGGCTGTGACACCACTTTGCCATAGCCCTCTTGAATCTCATTTTTACAGGACAGTCGTATTCCAGAAATCCTGTGTGTGTTTTCCTAACTTGTGATTATGGTGAAAGATCCTGAAAAACTCAAAGGAAAAACTTGTCTGTTAGTCAAGGCACCCAGCTAGCCATTCTGATTTATCCTAACCAGGGCATTAGGGTTTTTGGTTTGGTGAGGTTTTCCACGTAAGAGGTCAGCTCCAAACAAGTTGGTATGTCTAAAGATTGAAAAGGTCTGTGAAGTTGTAAGTGGCTTCATTTTCATTTGTCAAACATCATTAAACAACTTTCTTCTGGTGCAAAATCACTTCTATCCTTTCCCTAACCTCTCCCCCCACCGAAAGTTCATTCTGTCAGTGTTTGTGTTGTATCCAGCTGTTTCCCCTTCTCCCACCTTGTCCATACAACAGTTTTTATACAGCTATTTCCCAGATTTGGAAAGCCACACTCTCAGAACTGATAAATTCCACTTTGCTTATTAACTAATCAACTCTGCAAATTGGCCAGCTACCAGTCTCCACTATTTATTTTGTGATAAATTTTGGCTTTCAGAATATTCTTTGGAGGAAGTAAGCAACAAATTTGCTCCCAAATGATAAGATTACTGTCCACATTCCTGCCTCATCAAGCAAATGGGCAGAAATAGTAGCAGCATGCTTTTTACAAGGTGAGGAAAGAACTACCCCATTAACAACTGAGACGAGTCTGGTGCAGTGCTCCTTCGGAATATAAGGCTTTAAAACAAACATTGCAATGCAAATTCAAAGACACAGCTTTTCAGTGTGCTACTGGCAATAATTATCACTGTGGCAAACATACCAGTGTTCCAACATCCATGTGCCTGCCTGCAGCTAGCTAGTAAATATCACTGAAATAGGATGCAATTGAAAAATCCTAATACCGTAAATTTTGTTTCCCGTGAAAAGTTTGTGTGTTTCCCAGAGTTATTTTCATCTCTGCTTACAGGGGTAAAGTCAGAATGGAATTAGAAAGGGAAATGCAACTCGGGAATCTGCTGTTGCCGCTCTGATTTATGTTCGTGCTGCTGCTATAATGGAGCTACTGCAGTTTAGGGAATCTGTTACTTGGAAATGGACATTGTATCGTTTTCTTAAAACGAGAGACGTCTGTTCTTCAAGAAGTGATTGTACCGAGTTATACTAACCCCTAACACTGGGAGGAGAGACTTCCTGGCAAGCATCCCGTTGCTGGCAATGGGACTCGCTGCTGCTACTAACTTCAAGAGAGGCTAAATTAAACCATACTTTATTTGTGAGGACACCTTGCCCGACTGTATGAATACATGTTGTATTTGTATGTTGTGGTGTATGAGGTCAGATATCACCTACAAGGACTTTTTCATGTACCAGCTGTCTTTAGTGGATTAGGGGAAATGTTGTTTAAGACAAAGACAGTTCACATCTGCATTGCAGTACAGTAGTTTTACTTGAGTTTTGCACCATCTGTTTTCGATGCCAGCTTTAAACACCATCAATTCCGTGCTGTCTCTTCACGTCACAGATTTTAAGGAGTAGTTACAACAAGTAGCTGTCACATTTCACTTCAGCTTTGTGATTAGAAAACACATTTATTTTATGTTTTGTTTGATGGTAGGTTTCGTTTCTGTTGCTTGGAGTTGGGTTTTTTTTAAGCCATTCTAACCCTTATAATCACAAATAAATTATTTATATATATAAGTTTGCTTTTAGTTATCATTTAATTTTTTCCCCCCTTTTTAAGCTGCAGTGAAACCATTGTCTCCTGTAGAACCGCAGAAGCTGCTAAATAATTTGGAATCACATATGAATTCAGATACAGAAAAGCAGCACTGCAGCCACAGTTGTGATAAATCTGAAGAAAAAGACTCTAATCCAGAAGTCAATGCTGGTGACAAAAGCAGGACAGAATATTTGTATGAAGATCCTGAACTGAAGGAAAACAAGAACAGTACTGCAGATGAAGGTGTTTCTACAGGGGCTGAAGAGAGAATGTGTTATCAGTGGGAAGGAGAAGCTGAAGAACTCAAGCCAAGCAGTATGGATGGAGTAGAGATTACACAGTCTCCCTCTAAGGATGCATTACATTCAAAAATCAAGCAAAGGCTGGCCCAACTCCACATATCAACAGATTTAAACTTCACGTCTAGTCTGGCTACACAGGTTGCTGCCAGGTCTTTCACTTTTACTACAATGCAAGAAGAGACTTTTGGAGATGAGGGAGAGGAGGAGCAGGATGAGGAGCCACAGGACCATGAAGGCCTTGTGGAGGACTGTGAGAATGAAGATAGAGGCTCTGAAAATGAAGGAAAAGTACAAGTCTGAGCTGAACTTCGTTAAACCATCAGCAGGCAATTTGGTGGAAAAAACTAAGGTGGGGGGTTGAAGCTGAAAATACTGGATAGAAGAAAAGGAGACCCAAATAATATAATACATCTTGTTCCCTAAGTCTGATACACTAAATAGGACTTCTAAATATATTGAAAATTTGCAGGTAAGAGAAGTTTAGGCTGCATCCAAGAAATAGATGGCTGTTCCCTTTTTAAGATCCTGGTGATGGGGGTTGGAATTTACCTTTGTGTTTTCTGTTTTATTTATTTATATTATAATGTATTGTGGGGTTTTGCTTCTAAAAGGGAGGAAACAAAATGTCTTGATTTACAACCAGACTCCTTTTTTGCTCTCTGATCCTCTTGTCATGGTATCAATGTTTGTTCAAACAAAAAAAAAAAAGCCAGGACATTTCTTTTGGAAGAACCTGAACTGTTCCCTGTGATCTTCCCCCACCACTTTTGTTTCACTTCTTGCGTCTGCAGAGTGTTGGCTAAGCCACTGTAGGCATTTGTGATTCTGTGGCTAGTGATGTGGCTCACACCTGAAATGTAGAATTTTGAATAAAAACTTGAAAGAGCTAGTATTTGATGTGTGTGGGGCTCAAATAGTACCAAGGTAGTCATGCTTCATATTAAGGTTTATTTAGAATTCTCTGAAGGGTTAATAAATGATTTTTACGAGTTGTAATTCATGCTAGAGAAATGTGTTGTAAGTATGTGTTAGGGAGGGTTATAAGCACATGGGTAGAAAATACTGTAGACAGCTAGAAGCTACCTGTTGGGTTGACAGTAGATGAGAAGTAAACACCTATTTATTAAACCAGCTATTAATTGTTTGTTAACCTTTTGTAAATTGAACCTTGATATAATTGTTTGATTTGATATAATGATTGATTGTACATTTTTGTTTATGGCCTGAGGTAATTTTCTTAGAGGCAAATTATCTGAGAGCTTAACAACATGCAGTACTTTGTTTAAACAGCATACTTGCTTGTCCCTAATATTCTTTCACTTTTCCTTAGATCACCACTATAACCTATGTGATTAAGAATCCCATGAGAGAACAACATTTGTGTATTTTCTAAGGTGTATCTTGTAACATAGTTGACGCTGAAGTCTGGATGTTTGGTAGGAGGTTATGTGGATTGGTTTTTCCTCTGTGATGGTGTTATGAGGAGCAGCAAACTGATGCTCACCTCACAGAGGAGCTGGTGAATGATTTCATTGCCTTCCCTTCCTTTTGCCCTCTGACACAAAATGAAGCAAAGGTTCTGTGTCTCTAAAGGCGAAAGAGCTGCTTCTTTGTGTGAAACATTCTCCTTGGTCCTGGGTACATTTCCAGGATGAAACACTGCATGAGTACTTAGGGTATTTATTGGGTTTTGCTGCTTGTACAGAGTAAAGGGGTTTTTAGATGCAGGTGGTGCGGAGCAGTACCTTTTCTAGGATGCTGTCACGGGAAGTGGGGAAGCTAAACAAGGTCAGCAGGTTAAGGTGGAACTCTTGACAATGTGTCAGAAAACAAGTGCTTTCTTTCAACCTCCCTCCCTTCTATCACTGAATTTGCATGAGCAGTGTGAAATACATGGACTTTTTCACAGATGGTAAAGAGGTAAATAAGAATTGATAGAGAAGGGATATGTGACTTAAAGTGTTCTTGCACAATATACTGCCTGTCTTCTCCCTCACACACAGGTTTTGGGAAGAGAATGTTTTACCATTTCTCATTGACCAGTAACACTGTGTTCTGTGCCCTTAATTTTGTGTAAGTGATTGGAAGCTGAATGGATGATGTCTTGGGGAACTTGTAAAATAAAAAATCAGATGCTTCTCACAGTGTATTCAGAAGCTAAGCCTCCTCTTAGTGGTAGACTATATTCTCATGTAACCTGTAAAGGTTAGGCTAAGATGGTGTAACTCTTTATTTTCGTTGTGGTAAGAAACTTTTTACCAAGTCCAGAACAGCTGCTTTGGATAAATTGTGTTTGAAGCATTGTCCATGCTTCTGAAAAAGAAGTCTTCCTCATCCTTGACTTGAGATTCTTGAGTTCACAAAGTGCCCAGATATTTTTTTGTTCCTAGCTAATTGTTCTGACTGCCTAAATACATGTTCCATTACTATTTTTCCATTAACTCATCCACCATCATCTCATGATTTGATGTTGTGTATCCCAGAAAGGATACTTCTGAACTTTGGGATCCAAATCTTAGTTACACTGTGTACGGCTGTTACCAGCCTGGAAAGATGATCAGATTTAGGACATGAATTATCACTGTGCTCACAGTTTCAGAGGAAGTCAGTAGTAGCCTGAGTGCTTTGCATTGCTACTGAAATCGGTTTCAGATCTCACATTTATAAAAGTTACAATCTCTTTATTCCTTTACTGCAGTCCTTAGCAAAAGTCCTGGAGAATCTTCTTTGGTCACTTACTTGGGATCTAGTTTTATTTTACGCTGATCTTGGTGATGAAACTGGCCTAAAAATCCTCATCCATCACAAGCTGTTCATTTTCATCCATCAGCTGTGTCAACACAGGAGTTTGTGGCCATGTTATAAACCAGTTCACAAGTCCACTTGGGTCAAAAATCCACCCTTTTTAGGGGTTACTTGTCACTGTTCTTACTGCAGTGGTTACCTCCAACTACTGGTACAGTAGTTACCTCCAAACAGCTGTGTCAGCACATGCTGTGTTGCTGGTGTGAGGCTCAGGATTACCCATATTCACATTATTGGCAAAGATGGTGCACTGTGAAATTACAGCCTTGACATTAGACATGGGTATGATCAAATTATGACTCTCTGGAGGAAGCTGTGATGCTGCTTTGAACGAATAGATTTTCTACAAGCAATTTAACTGATTTCCATGGTCTTAATGCAGTCTTAGAAGCTGCACATACAAACACCTGGGCTGGCTTGCTTTCTCTGCCTCTCATCACATCTGTATATAACAGTCATCAGGTCATTTATTTTGATTTATTTAATATGCTCCCTGCAGAAAAATATGGCTAACAGTGTCCAGCACACAAAGCATGACTTAGCTTGATTTGATAACTGGTTTCCATTTACCTATGGTATACACTCTGTTATAATCCAGATTTCCTCATCATTATGTCATTGGAAAGGACTGTGCATACATGCCGTAGGTTCCTTCAAGAACCTGAGAGGTTTCTTGGCAGTCATAATTTATTGCTGCATTTAAAATACTGTGTATGAACACGCCAAAGTGTGTGTTAGCTCTGAAGAGTTGTGTTAAGATATTTAGCATGTTGAGTTCTGAGTGCTGTCCTGTGTTCTTTGGCTCATCACCCGAGAAGGATTTTTGTGAAAACAGAACATTTGCTTCTTAGAGCTTTGTAGCTTTTTGAAACACATTAATCAGGAAATCCATACCAAATAATGGATTGTGTTGAAGGATAGCAGCAGCCAAAATTCTTTCTGAAGAGCAGAGCATTTTCCCTGTTCCGTTTCCAATTAGCAGTTCTGTGAAGTTGTAAAAAAGCAAGTGATTGTATAGGGTTAAATAATTTCTATTCCTTCTTTCCTACTGGAAGGCACTCCAAAGGCAATATTTGCTTCTTAGGTTGGATTGCAATCTAACACTACATCTTTTATATCACTTCCCTTTACAGCTAAAGACATAGGTAATGGCTTAAATCTTAAAGGGACAAAGATCTGTGGTAAGAAGATGACTTGTCCTTTTTTTTAAGTGTATGTCTTCATGAGAGAAAGGAAACAGTTGTGTCGTGGAAGCAAATGTAGAGTTACAGATATTTGAGCATCTCTCCAGTGGAGCTAAATGTGCCTGTGTACACTACAAGCAAGATTTGCAAATGTGAAGGCTCCTGCTGTCGGTTGCAGCATTGAGATGGTTTTACCCCCAACAGGATTGCTGGACATCACTGACTCTTGCACTTAGTTGTGTGAACACAAGATGGAATCTGGTAGAGTAACCAATTTTACTGAGGCTTCAGACTTTGTCCTGAGCACACCTGTCTGTGTCTGACTGTTGGAGTACTGGAAATTTTATGTGAGCCAGAGGCGCAAGATGTGCAACTGTCTCATTCATTTATTTGGTAATAAAGAGGCCAGTTAAACGGTGGACTGTGTGGAGTTGTTTGCCCACACTGAGTTTAGTAATCCTGTAGTCTATCCCTTTTTTCATTTATTTTAATAGAAACAAGAGGTCAAGTACACTAAACTGCCCTTGTTCTTTAAAGCAAGCATGTAGTGAAGGGCTGCTGTTGCTCTGCAAGTGGCTTGTTCCCAGGACTAATTACTCTTTAGAATTAACAGGGTTTCATGCTGTCCCACCTGGAAAAGCAGGCAGAGTGTGAGAATGGCACTTGGTCAGTGTAGAGAGCCAGGCTACTCTGGGACCTTGTCTGTGATAGGGACTAATAGCAGATGCTGAGGGAAGAGCAGATTGTGTTGGGACATTTCCCCAGGCTATTCCCCAACAATTTGTGGCTCAGGGACTTCTTGAGCCAGTGGTGGTGGCTGTCAGCTTGACAGGTTCCAATGGAACCTGTCCATTCCTTTTCCATAAATTTGCTTAGCCTCATGTTGGGTCAGTTATTCCTGGACCCAGTGCCATTAGGTGTTCATCTTTATTATTCTTTTAGAAAGGAGATTTGTCAATAAAGTTTTTTTTACTTTTCCTTTTTTAAGCTGAGCAAGGCCACTTCCCTCAGTCCTTTTGCACTGGTCATTTTCCACCTTTTAGATTGCTTTCCTTAGAAATCTGTGCAGTTTTTGAAGTATGCCCAAAGTGTGGTGCAGTACTCCAGACATAACCTCAACAGTGCTGAGCATGGAGTAACAATCACCTGCTATGAAACACTGAACCACTCTATATTTGAGTCCATATAGAAAAAAAAAATCTTTTCAGATCTTTTCCCCCTAGCTATTAGGATGACAAATGAAAATATTTGGTCTCATGGAGGAGAAATATTTATTCACTGTCAGCAGGATTTGGCTGGAAAATGTTTTTCTTTGCTAACAAAACAAAAAGTTGTTAAATCAAAATGATCTCCCAACAGCTGCCACCTGGTCTAACACAAACTAAAGATGGCAAACAACACTTGTTTAAATTTCAGCTTGACTTTTCAGAGCTTTTTTTGGTCTCTGATGAATAAGCATGTATTGCAAAATATATGATCGCACAAGAAACATGGCAGTGGATGTGTGGATATCAGAGATCAAACTGAAGGCTTCTGTGGCTGATTTTTAAAGTGTGCTTTATTCATTTTCTCATTATATCTAATTCCCTCATGTATATGTTTTGATTTTGCCACCTTGGATTTCAAATGCCCAAAAATACACTTTGATTTATTTGACTTGGAAATCTGTACAGTGATCAGGTAAGTGGCAATGGTACTGTATCTGTGACAATAAGGCATGGGCATAGGTAGTGGTGAAATCTACCTACCAAGAACTTTGCTTTGTAGATGGATAGAGCAATCCAGCTTGAGCTACAGATAAATGTGAAACTGTTCTCAATATCTTGCCTCCCCTTTCACACTGCCATCTCTCAAGTTATCAGCAGGTTATCAGAACACAACTTGAGAGGGTGAAACTGTTAGCCCACGTTACGCTTTCTGAATTGAACACAGGATTCCAAGAAGTGACTGTAGACTATAGGAGATGGAGAAAAAAGTTGTTTTTCTGTTAGAAAGTGGTTTATTTTAAAAGGGTTGAACAGGACCAAAACTATAATGCTTTCATGTGATTTTAGAGGCCTCACAGACAGTTTGCTTTAGGGATGCAGATCTATAGCAGCTTAAACCACTTCATGGTGGTGCAATCTCAGTCCCTCATTTAGGGTGGTTTTGTAACCACTCAGTGATTTAGGACACAAATAGGACCACTGCTTTAACTTTAACTTCCAGCCTGTTCTCTCAACTGATTTGTTGTGTGGCTGAAAGAACATTGGTGGCAGCATCTCAGGGAAGCAGAGGGAATACATGCCTGGGTGATGAGGAGGAATGCCATAGCTCAAACTTAAATCGTTTGGAATTAATGTTCATTTGCTGTGAGTTACATCATTAGTGTCTGTACTGAAATGGGAAAGCCTCAACTCCGACGTCGCTTCCTTCATCTCCATATTTTCTGTTGGTTGAGGGTAATGCCACTAATTGTTTTCCTCACTCATCCTGACTCCTTTTTTGTTGTTCTTGAGGCCTAGACTGCCCAAGACCGTTTGTGTCTTATTCCACAGAGTCTCTAAGAACTAAGGTACTACCAGTAAAACTGAACTTACGTGCATGGGTTTTTTCTACTTACTGTTTTTACCCTTCTGGTCCCTCTGGCACCCAAAATCTTCTCCCTATACTACCACTCTGAAGAGGTTCAGATTTTAAAATAACAGACAAATTCTTTCTGTGTGTGCTTGCAACACGAATGACTAGATCTAGAATTGTATATTTTCTCCCTTGACTTGGGAACTGAAACAGAAGGCAGACACCATAATGGGGAGTATACAGTCAAACCAGAAATAATAATGTACAGCAGCTCAAGTTTATACTACCCTTTTGGTGTACATTGGCTTTTCTAAGTAATTATGGCTTACTGAAAAACCCCAGTAGCATTTTGAAAATAACTGCAATTCTAGTACAGCTTCCCAAAATAAGTGTCATTTGTTGGCTTGATTTCTGCTCAAATCTTAATATTTAAAGACTGCTTCCTGACCTTGTCCAGCTGCATGGATGAGAGCTGAAAATAATCTCAAATTTCCAAAGAGAGAGTGACCAATCCTTTCCGTTACTTTGTGCTGTTACAAACAGTTCCATTCCTAAACAAACACAAAGAGAAAAGTCAGTGCTTAATATCTTCACTAGTCATTACTGACAAAGAATTGTGCATTTGATCTCAATAGAAACACCATGAATGAGAGCTGTTTATAATGTTTGACATCTGCATTTCAATAATAATAGGCTTTAAATGTATTATGGGATAAAAGCCAGAAGTCTAGAGATTGTCCTCCAGATCTTTCATCCAAAGCCACAGCTGGTCAAATTTAAACAAGTTCATGCTGGCTGTTCCTGCACTGCTCAGTATGACATTGTACTCAATGTTTTTAATGTCCTAACATGAGTGCTCACAGACAGTCTGTGTGCACCTGTGTGCTCGGGGTCTGCAAAGCTTGTAGAGATCACAGAGCAGTGCTGAGTGAAACCTATACAGCAGCAGAATGCCTCACAAGCATTTTGGGTTTACTGTCTCTGTCTTCCTCTAGTGCAGCATCTATGCCATATGCAATCTCACTCAGAAACTTTTTCCTTCCCACCTTTCTTCCTCATAGGCCACACAAACCAATTGGGGAGGGTTTGTTGGTTTGTTTCTCACCTGGGTGACTATCCTGTAGTGCACAAGGTAATATATCTCCAATAGAAACTTAAACATTAGTGGCCACACGGCAGAAGATGGGGCCTGGGCACACAGGCTGGAGAAGCTCTTCTGGTTTGGCCACTTCTGGGAGAGGTTCTACTGAGGAGATTGACCATGGGGGTGCTGAGCTAGGCTTGATGGCTGCAGGTGTCTTTCAAAGCTCCAGTTTTCACTAGGTCTGTTCTTTCCTCTGATAGTCTCTCTCTTCCCTCAGTCTTCAGCTGTTCTCCAGCATCCCGTTACCAACTGTTGAGGAACTTGGCCAATTTTCCCCTTCATTTCTGACTCCTTTGTCCAAACTTTATGGAATTACATGTCAGAGGGAATCCACACCAAGGTGCTGCTGTGCATTCCCAGTGCTAAACTCATAAACAGTGGAGTTCTTAGGGTTGGTACCATGGTTTTGCTTCCAGGGAGCTTTGGCCTAAATTTCAACCTGGCTCTCTCCTATTTCTTCCTGAACTTCAGAACATTCACTTCCAGGAATTTCCCTTCTTAACGATGGCAATGTCCACTCAGCAAGACAGATCCTTGAACACATGTTCCTCATTACATCAGCCTTACTTGTTCTTTCCAACAGGAGGGTGGCACAGTCATGGCTGAGTTTGCCTTCCCCTAAACAAGCTCGTTTCTTTCTGCAGTAGGGGCTGAAATTGTGCCCTCCAGCTGCTATTCCAATGTGCTCTGGCTCCACAGCTGCCTAATCTGAAGCTTGGGAAGCTCTGGGGTCTAGCAGTTGTGCTTAAACCTTTCCCACCAACTGAGAGCATGTATTTTCAGAATACAATTACTACATTCTAAACTAAATCTCCCCTGAACTGAACCATTCTGAATTTTTATTGAGCAGCATGAACAGATTGTTTCTTAACTTCATTTTAGAAGTTTCTGTGTAAGAGAGAGATACACACACACACACACACACACACACTTCATATTGTAAATATGTATTGCCAGGTATCCCACTGAAAGGCTCATCTAGCCTAGGTTGTATTTTTCTCATATCAGACTATCCAGTTGCTTCCTCAGAAGGTAAAGAAAAACTTAATTCCTGCTATATAATGGCAAAAGAGTTTAATTCTATTCTACCAGGCAGGTTGTGTGGAGGCATTTGAAATGCACATTGATTTTACACCTTAAATTAGAAAAGCTAGTTCACTTTGTTTTCACTTATGAAGGCTTTGCACCTCAGCTGCTGTGAGTGCCTGTGAGTATGCCCATCTGCCCTGAACATGTAAACAAGTACATGTTCCTCAAGGCTTCCTGCCTGCTAAGGCCTGGCATTTCCCAAAACTGGGCCTAAAGGCATCACAGATTGCCAGGGAACCACAGGGAAGGGAAAGAAAAGAGTCTTGATAAACTGCTGTGTAATTGGTTAATAAATGAGAGCTAAACTATAAGAGGAAGTGTTTAAAAGAACAAACTGCAGCAAGGAACTTCTGGCACGGCCACAGAGGGAAATCCCATGGTACACTCTAAAGTTTGCAGACACTGGGAAGGATCCACAATTTCTTGTCCATGTGAAGTGGAGACAGGAAATGTTCACCAGACTGGTAGTCTTCAGCAGCTCCTAAAAAAGCCTCTATTTTATCTACATTTCATTTGCACAGCAAGATTCTGTCCTGCTGTGGTAGTGTATGGAGCTGTATGTAATCAATCTCTATCTCTACTTTTAAGCTCTGTGTGTCATCAGTCTCCTTCCTTCAACTGCACTGAAAACCCATGTGATTTGGCTCCATTGGGAGTCCCTTCAGCACCCACCCTGCCAGCTGCTGACACTGCTTAAACACAGTTGATCAGATCAGCCTCAAGGAGGTTTGGGTCAGCAGGTCCTTAGAGCAGGTATGAAGCATGCGGGCTGGCTGCGTTAGGGCTCCGAGAACTCCACTTTGGGTTGGATGTAGGCAGTGACAGGAAGACATTCCTGGATTCTGCCCTTTCTTTGTGATAGGGTTTCCTGCCTATGATATTTTCTCAAGCCCTTTTGTTTCTCGTTTTTGTACTTTCACACTTTATCTCTGTCCTTTTTCCTGTGGATATGAATCAGGACCTAAAGTCTTTTTTATATATTTGACTGTGTGCATCATCAGGTTTATTTTTGAGCCTTTTATTAAATTTGTGCCTGGGTTTCTTCAGTTTCAGAAGAAGTTTTCTCAGTTGTAATGCCAATCACTTTCAAAGTCTTTTTGGTTGTTATTATTTCTTCAGCATCTGTAATAAAATTCTGCCTCACTTCTGCCTATATCAATTTTTCTCCTTATCCTGTCCCCTGACAGTTGCCTAGGTGGCATGGATGTGGCTTATCCATCCCTCAGTTAGTAATGATTGAGTGGAATAGGGAATGCTTTTACAGGGATGCATGAATGCTCCATCAGCACTTCGTTTGATCTTGTATACAGAAGTTTATTTATAATTCCACTTTCATCCAGAAGATGAAATTAAATTTAAGCAATCCTGGCAATAGTTAGTTTCTGCAGTATATTTTGCTGACTCCTTAGTACAAGCACTTTAGTAATGAACACTGGTTATTCTTATTAGTTTTGTCTAAATAAGTGATGACTGAATAAAAAAATGTTTTGTTGCATCTCATATACTTCAAATTTTACCTTCCCATCATCCTCCAGAGACCTGTGTGCTGTGGCAACTATTAGCAAAACCCCTTTTAGCATCACCTGAATGGCTACTTAGGTGAGGCTTTAGGAAGAGAATAATGTCAGCTGAGGAGCCTGGCAGCAGGTAGTCTGTAACTAGGATGTATTCTACTTGTCTAACTCCTAAGAGGCCTTCTTTGTACACTTGGAAGTGCCAAAACAGCGGCAACAGTACAGACTGGTTCCTTCTACCTGAAGCTCTGTGGCTCCCTCATTATGCTTAGACTTTGTTATCAGAACAAGAGCTGTGTTCTGCTGCTGGTAGGAGCTGTGGCTGATGCACACCTCTTTCTGGAAACTTTCCCTGATTTAGTTTTAAGGTTAACAGCTGCTGACCACTCTTTTCACCTAGGTATGATTCACTCTCACCTCATTCATATCCCCTGGGAAAGAAGGGAAATAATTTGATTGTGAAAGGCAAGGGGAAACTTGGTGAGGCAGGAGTATTTATTCTTATGTATTGAATCTTGCTGCCTGATGGGTGCATAATTTGTTGTGCACTACAGGTCTTGCTTATTTGCTGCTTCCAGGTTTGTGCGTTTGTTTTCCTATTGAATCCTGAACAAATCCAATTGCTGCTGCTAGAGGAAGAAGTCTGTCTACCAAAAGGGATCTGTAATGTTTTCCTTTACTTGGAGATGTTTTGAATGCTAAATTGCCTGTGTGTATACTTCATAATGTACCATATGCAAATATTCTTCAGGAATTGATACTACCACTTCAGACAGTCAATATTTTCTATGTAAGAACTGTACGTTTCCTATACTGCCAAGAATGTATATATATATCTATGAAGACTTAAGATTGTATCTTTTTGAGCAAGCCTCTTTCTTCAACCATCTAAAACTTTCTTCCTGTTTCTCAAGTTCTCTGCTAATTTATTAGACAGTTGTGTTACATTGTGTACTTTTTTGTATCAGTTGTATTGCTGTATTTCTCCTTTCTCTCATTAAAACTTGTTCTTCTCATCCTTCTACTGTGCTGCTTCATACTGGAAATACTCACACTGTATCAAGTGACCTTGTCTAGTGTAGTGGGTCTGGTTGAGATGGAGCCAGAGCAGTCCTAAAAAGCCTGTCATTCAGATTTCTATTCTATTGTTCCACTGATCCCAACATGTAATCAGTTCTGCTGTATTAAGCTTCTCTAGGGTTACTTTGCAGCATAGTCCATGCTTTTGTAAGAGAGAGAAGAAGAAACCTAGAATGGGACAACTATGGTATAAACAAATGTACAAGGCATGAAAAATGTACTGAGAGATGAAGTCCGTAAGCCTTATGGATGGTTGTTTCTGCGGACATACCCTAAGGTACCAGTGGGTTTGGAAGAGGAATCCAAGGGCAATTCTTTTCCTAGAAATGTGGCCTTCAGCTTAAGCCAGTCTGTTATCTGTGATGTCTCCATGCTTAGCTCATCTTCCAGGTACATGAAGAGGAAAAAAATGAATGCAGGGTAGGACCTGTTTGCTTACTTCCATTAGTGGAACAGCTGATTTACAAACAAGAAAATGCTGTCTCGGAGGAAATCACTCCATGAGCCAGCAGAGAAATTATAGTGCTTTTTTCATCCTCCCAGTGAAAACGAAGAGTTTCAATGTTTTGCTTATGTTAATCTCTCTTTAACAGCACAGAATCTTCCTTGACCTACAGCTGTACTCTCAGTAGTATCCATTCCACACCATGGTGTGCAGGAGGACAGAGTTCAAAGGTGCATTACAGCGGACCCAAGGTATTGAAATAGAGAAAGTGAACAGAACATGCACATGCACCTATGTGTTGAGTATCTGGTAGTTTTTGAGGCTGGGAGATCAGCTGGCAGGAGGGAAAATACCAGATGCATTTGGTCTTGGAGACCTAAGGGTGAAATTAGATGGTGCTAAAGATGTGATTATATAATTACAGTAGCATATATGGAAATAGCTATGTCACTTAGCCTTGGTTTTCTCTCAGGCTCTTCATCACCCTCTCACTACAATTGTTTCTGTGCCCCCAGGTGCACCTGCTCCTGTGCTCACAGCCTGTGCATGGAAGAACCCTGTGGAATGTCCTAATGGTAGCATTTAATGCTTTCTTCTCATGGTCCTGTGGTAGCAAGGAGCAGAAACACACACATCATCCTGGCTCTGACCACAGCTGACATGGGTTATACGTAGGTTTAGGTTAGGCAATTGCCCCTCTGTGTGACTGCATATATTTGCTTCTAAAGCTGCTTTTAGTGTAGAGAAGAACCAGTGCAGGGAATTCCACAGGCCAGTGTAGCCTTTTCAGTCAGTCAGAGAACATCTGCAAAAACACCGAGCCTAAAGCTGATCTGTCCAGGCTCCAGTCAAGAAAGCTTGCCACTGCCTTGGAGGGAAAGCACAGTAGGCCAGTAATTAATGTGTCTGAAAATGGTACTGTTAATTGTCACATTTCATCCCTGACTTCTCTACTACTCCTGTAATTGCTGTGTGTACACATGTGAAGTGACAAACTTCCTTCAGAGGTGAGTGGACTGCAACTAAAATATGTGCCATTGTTCAATATAAACAAATGCATAGTTGTGTTAAGCTAAAAAGAAATTAAAAATAGAAGAGGCTTTCCACAAACTGTCAAGGCTAGCTAAGAGCAGCTCAGCAAAAGACTGCACAATTCATTTTGGGCTATATCCTTTATATCCTGTGTTCTTCTTTGCCATCACTGCTGTCAACTGATTCTCAGCTATTAGCAGTCATTTAATAGATCATCATCATGACCATCATCATAGCCTGCAAGATGTATTGGTTCAAACAACAGTTGAATGCAGTGACCTTTGCATTTATGCCAAGCACTCTGAAGTTTCAGTTGGATTGTTGGCTTGCACCACCATTAAACTGAAAATAATGATATGGTTCCCAAAAGTTATATAACAAATAAATTGCCAAAGTTGCAATTACTTCCTCTTCCTGCCTGTCTTGGTTTCTGCTTTGAAAACTTCTAGGAGAGAGTTAACTGTTGCAGCATGTGCTTTTGCTCCTGGGAATGCTCCCACCATGAGCTGCAGGCTCAGGATGAAACTATGAAGTATTTGACCAATTGCTGCTATTTCTCCAGGTAATGTTTCTAAAGCTTCCCTGCAACTATTAGTGAAATTAAGAAGCTAGACACCTGGCTAAAATAATTGGTCCTTTAATTGCAATTAATTTTTTATGGATAGTGCCAAAATGTAAATATAACAGCACACAAAACAGGTAAGTCTTAGCCAGGTATGCACAAAAGAAATGGGGGATGAGCCTTCGACTTCCCTCTCTGTTTTCTTGTTTCCTCCTTGCCAGTAACTACCAGTAAAGATTCTGTAGCTCAGCAGCTCAGGTTAGACAGTTCAAAAATGTTCAAAGGGACAGGAAGGAATATACAAGATGAAGAACCTGTAAACACACCAAAAAAGTCCAAGTGCTTTGAGACTGAGAATGCTGTACTTGCTGCTGAGTCACAGAGCTTTATATTTAAGAAACTAAACAAAGAAGCCAAAGGTCTCAGAATGAATTAGAAACAATGCTGACAGAAATACCTGAACTTGAAATCACTTGGAAGACAGTAACCCATGCAATAACCACTCCTTGTCTTTGTTGTTTGCTTTTGAAGGTCTTTAGTAGACTTGGTGTACCCACTGAAAATACAGTTGGCAAAGAGTGACTTTCTTGAATGTACATCTGCCAAAGAAGAGAAAAAAACCTGCTGAATTGGCAAGGGCAACCTCTTGTTCTAAATGGAGATGATAGGTTGAGAAACAAACAAGGAAGGCTGTTGGGTAACCTGACTTACAGCTATATTATGGCTTTCAGCTTTCACCTTTCATGGTTTTGTTGTATAAAATATTTCATTTCATTTGAGAATTAAAAAATAAAACTCATGTTTTTTCTAGTCCCTCCAAGATTTCAAAGCAGCATCCTGCAGTGTATAAAACAACACTGCATGCTGCTTCATGGACTACCAAAATCCACCACCATCCATCCTGGTAATGTTTCAGTTTAGGTATGTCATAATATGACATATTTGAAGATGTACACAGACAAGCACATTAGACATACAAAAAAACCCAACTGTTTGGGTTTTCTCTTCTGCACATGATAACTAGATATTTTCCTTATATTTTAGTAGTAGGATATCCTGCTTCTAAATTTTATAAGTAGCAAGGAACTTTCCTGTTTAAATATTGTATCTCTTAGGAAACTTTCCTAGAGAAGAAAGGTGACCAAGGTTATTTGACAAGTGATTATAAACCTTTAGGAATTAACTAGGCCTGATGTTCAAATCCATAAGGTTTCAAAATGTGGGCAAAATCTGAAACTTTAGCAGTTTTCTCTCCCTGGAAAAGTAAACCACAAAGCTAAAGCTAATTCAGAGCTGTTTATAAAGATCCAGAAACATTCTCCACCTCTTATTTCCACATTTTCAAGCTTGATTTTGATTCTGAAGTGTATTTCGTGATGTCTCAACCACTTGCATGTTTCCTGCAACTGGTATTTGTAGATTACTATCTTATCATGACATCCTCAACAAAGCAGATGAGTTAAAAGTCAAATTCTGGTTTGTGCTAGAGCTTAGAATTCTTAAACAAATCAGATTAATGTTGCATTTTGTAGTAAGACCTCAACAAAAGAAGAGACACAGCTTTCTGGATTTGGAGAGTGTCTCTGTTGGGTTAGGATCAGTTTGCTGGGTTGGACCCTTGGTTTTAATGTCCCCAGACTCTTGCTTACCAGAGCAAGTTCAAGAAAAGACAAATACTTTTTCAACATGCTTCAAAGACTGTTCCACACAGATGTAACATATGGATGATCTCAGACTGAGGGCCTGAGGAAAAGGCTGCTGAAATAATAGATATAAGAAGAATGAAAGCAAGAACATCAGCCTTTTCTCCATCAGTCAGGAAACAGTGGCATCACTGGGCCAGATTCTCACTGACATGAAGGCCTGTGTCATTCTTCTGGCAGTGTAAAGGAGTCTTTGTTTCAGTGAAAATTGGCTGAATTGAATTTAAAACTGTAAGAATCATTTAAGCTGATCTACTATCCAAAGCCGCTTGTGTTGTGGGATGTTCCCAGTGTTACACAATTGGAAACATCTGGTTTATTTCAGGGAAGCTCAGCATGCAGGACTCCAAGTCAAGACTCCCTGAATACTTCATGGTAATGCATATTCAAGCAACAATGGATGTATTCACTCGAAGGAAAGCCAGAGGAGCACTGAATTGCCTTGATGTTATGCTCACACCAATACGCATTAACCTGTAATATAACCAGTAATGAACATGGCATAGAACACTGCTTTACTTGTGGGTAACTGAGAGGGGGGAAAAAAGATTTTATATCATGCATTTCCCCATTTTATAGGCAAAAATGATTACGATAGCACTGTTTCACTCAACTCTGAAGCATTTCTCTTCCAGTTAAGTAGCCTGTCTCATTACTATGAAGAGCTCTATTTACCTGAGTGTGAGAGGAGCACTCCCAGCAGTGTAGATTTGGAAGTGATGAACAGTTTAATACATATTACACTATGGCACAGATCCTTGTTTCTCCACCCCCTTGCTTAAATCCACTGTTGTGAGCAGTGTCAGCATCATAACAAGAGGAATCCTATAAGCTCTCCTTAGGGTACAGTCTTGAGTCTATGTCAGCAGGTGGAAATGATTTGGCCTCAGCTACTGCTTCTCTGGCTACATGCACACCTTTATGTCTGTGTATTTTCCCCTTGAGGTAAATTCCTACTCATTTGTTGTAACTTTCCAGACTCTCTCTTGATTTTCCTATTCTCATTTTTATCTCATATCTTACTTGTACTATGTTTCTCTCTCTGCTTCTTACTTTTTTGATAATGCCTCATCCTGCTTCCCATAACTTCCCTCCCCTTCCCTATCATGTTTTTCATTACACAGATCCTTCTGATCTGACATCCAGTCTCTCATACTTCTCCTCTGTATCTCTATTATCCTTCTCCCTTAGTTGTGCATGTTCTTTCCTTGCCTATGGTGGGAGCATAGAGAATGTGAGAAGAAACTTCCAGCCACCTCCAACCCAGCTTACTGCCTCTGCTCCATACACCAGGGATTTGCACTTTGGTTTGGTCACCACTCCCTGGTCTGTTCTAGCCTTTGGGTTCCCTGTGCAGATAATCTGAATTATCTTCCTCTTGCAGCTGCAAGCCCATATGTGTGGTGGTGTGCAGTTTAAGTGCCTTTCACTGCCACATGGATGAGGAAGCAACATGCAACATTGCTCCCACGTTGGCTTTGTTTAACCACTGGGTTATCCTACTGCCAAAACGTGGTGGTGTGCACACTGGTCCTGTTATTTCATTTACAGCTCTGGTGGTTTCAGTGTGGGTAACCAAGAAAACGATAACAGGCAGATAGGGAAGGCACTTTCTGCCACTCTGGGATTGCCTACCAAATGCTTCACAAATAGCACTGCTGTTCTCTGAGCCATATGTGCTCTGGAACTGTACAAAATGAAGAGGCTGATAGACAGGACAGATGAATCTGTTCCAATGATGGTCTGATGCATGAATATACACTGCACTGCAGCTTTTCTAAGTGAACAGAAATGAGAAGGCTGCCTCTGGCAATCACCGTGGCTGTCTGAGGAATGTAGCCCTTTCCATTACAATTCACCTGGTTGATTCTGTGATGTTATGACATGGAGGAATTTCATTATTCCTTCCACCACAAGCAATCAATTTGTGCCTTCAAGCATAGAATTCAAGTATGCTTAAAGCTTTGCTTTGCTTGCATAATGCATAAATGTTACCAGTCAAAGTTTTCCCGTGGTTTTCAAATTCATGTTACTCTTACTGTGGCCTTCTGTAGCATGTGACTGTCACAGGTTGGCATTGCATGGCATGATATCTTCTACAGGACATCTCTCCAGCTTCCTCACTTCTAAAACACCAGGAATTTACAGAATAAGAAGGTTCATTAATAAGCAGCTCTGAAGGTCAACTTTTCTCAATGGGTATAAACTGGCGTAGCAAAGCTTTTATCCCTACCGGGGTAAATTAAATCCAGAGTGTTTTAAACCCCAAGTTTTTAGTGAAAGCCCAGAGATAAATTTGGATAGCAGCATTTTGGAGCAGGGGGAGGTTCTTTCTCCTTTCAGAGCTAAACATAGTTCTGGCAAATAGCCCCAGACTGAAATTCTTGAGGGAGTCATAATAAGCAAACCAGGGCAAAGAGGAATGTTTTTTTCTCTTTGACTAATTCTTCCACATAAAGAGGTGAAAGGTCAAAGATGAACTTTAATACTAATGAAATTCTGAACTTCACAGCAGTAATATGTCAGAACATTTAAAAAAAAAGTCAAAATAAAAAATGTTTTATTGTTGGCAACAGTAGGCTGGTTTTATAAGCATATATATCTCCATCCTGATTCCTTTTAACCTTTGGGAGAATGGGAACTTTTAGATACTAAACACAGACATTAAGCAATGCACAGTAGGGGTTTTGGGAGTTCAGCTCAGCCCATACTTTTCCACTCATGTGCCCTTCTGCATCATTCCAGCTGACTGAAGGAGTTCAGTCACAAAGTCTATTTCCCTGGCGATTTTTGACCGAGATGGTCATTCTTGAGGTTAATTTCCTTCTTCCTTCTGTCGAGGAATATTTCATGCAGATTAGCAAACTTCACATGTTCATATTACAGAAGAAAATTCTGTTGATTTAAGCTGCCCCTTAGGGAGGCAACTGGACAAATTCGTGTGTGTATGTGCATACATACTAAAGTTCATTTAAATGTAATCACCATAGTTGAAATACATTTAATGAAAGCTTTGTCATCTCTTGGGGTTTTGTAGTGCCACCCTTCTGGGGCTGGTAATGCACAAACCAGCTGGCTGAGCTGTCCTTTTCATGTTACAGATGAGCTGTGCTGGTGATGACGACATACAGCTTTTAATCATTGTGGAGTGTGCACATAGGAATCGAACCTGGGAAATACAAAGTATAACTTGTAAACTCAGCAATGCTGGAGTGCTCAAGTGCAGATCAACCAGCACAAATCTGCAGGAAAGCAACAGGAATGACCAGAGCTCCAGAAAATACGACCCTAAAGAAGGGTTGCATAACCAGTGCTTGTTTAGTATACAGACATGAAGACTGAGTGTGGGAGTATAGTCATGGGAGACAGAAGGCACATAAAAATATGACCTGCCACAGAAAGAGAATGGCCTGTTTTCCATGGCTATGATAAACTGAGCAAGAAAGAACGGGTTGTAAGTACAGGAAAAAAAACTAAATAGGAAAAGCTGTCAAGCAATATGGGTACAAAGCATTCAGATATAACTTTGTAAAGATATTGTGGCTTCCCTATCATTAAGTCTTTACAGACAGGTCAAGCAGCAAGAGTGGATTTCACCTCACATAGGGCTGATTCCCACAGGAGAGAAACAGGCATTTCCAGCATGTGATTCACTTGACCCACTTCCTTTATACATTGGAAGGAGATAAACTGCACTGTGGAAGTGCTTGTTTCTCGTCGGGGGCTGTGTAAAACTTTAGAAAACCGATTCAAGCCTAAAGGTTTGCTTTGTAGATGTCTACAGCTCTGTCAGGACTGTACCAGCTCTTGTCTCTGTAACACCACTGACACAGTGATTTTGCACTGGTGAAAATGGTGAGGCTAGATGACCTCTTCAGGCTGATTCTAGAGTGTGAAGGAAGTGAAGAACTGTCATTGCAGATCTGCCTAACTAAAGACCTAACTGAAAACCCAAGTTGCCTGTGCAGTAGGAGAACAGTGACAAAAATTTGTTATTGATTAGTGGCTGCTTGGCTGAATAATTTGGAATGAGATAATGAATAATTTAATGGCTAATAAACAAACAAGTACATTATCACCATACAATGAATGAAATGTCAATCTTAGTCAAAGAAGCCAAGAGTAGAAGCATAGAGACTGATCATCCTCTAAGTCCCTGACTGGTCTTTCCAGAACAGCTTTTTTGAATGATAATACTGTACTAACAGATGCTGTGTGTATTGTTAGGTGCTCTGTATAAATAGAAGATTCCACATTCCGGGCTCATTTCATAAGCATTATTTTTACTGGAGAAAAATTACTTAAAACATTGTCATCTTGATTATCAGCAGCAGCAAATGGCAGAAACTATTTTGAATTATATTCCCAGAAGAGTCCCATTCAACCCTTGAATCCAGAGAAGTCCAAACTCACTGGCACGAATTCCTTCCATGCTATTGATAAGCTGCAGAATCAGCTCAAAGCATTTAGCCTGTGTTGCAATGAGTGCACTTAAGAAGCTGGCAAGGCTGCAGGCAAATGCAATTATGGAACCCAGTCTTCCTTTAAAAAGTTTTGGATCTTGAGATCAGCTGGAATTAAATTGGACTGGTGTGATTTCCTCTCACCTTTTTCAGGGCAGTGCTCTATTTTTCAAGGTAGAAGAATTGTGAAAACATCACCTGTGAAGTTTCTCATACTGATAAGTTAGCTTGACTGGTATAACCAGTTATATATGTGTACTGCTGCTTAGCACTATGATGTCTCCATATTTTTAACCTGTACCCATCTAGGAATGGCAACAAAAAGTCACTAGTGGATTTAAAGAAATCTTTCTTACATTTCCCATCTCAAACCTGCATGCCAGAACACTGGCTGGGAATGGGGAAATTCGGGATTGGTTAAGGCCAGGCTGATTTCACCTGACCTTTTCTGGAAGTCTTGTGCATATCCACATCTTGGGAGAAAAAAGCATGGATTCTCATGCTCTTCAGCCTAGGCCTTGAATCTGTGCTTGTATGGCTGATTTCTTCACAGATGTCTGTTTATAGGTATGTATGAATTTCACCACTAATGGCAAATGCAGCAGGTGTTACTGGGGACAAGCTTTCTCCTCTTCCTGCTTCGTTTCCTTTTTAGTTTTCATCTTCTGGCTTCCTCACACATCTGGTGGGCTTGTGGCTGGTTTTCTCACGTAGCAGGTTACCAGTGGCATGAACCAGGCACAGTGCTGCTTGCTGGGGAGGCCACTTACCTGTAGTGTTGTTTGGGATAGACTGAGAATCTGGACTGATGGCACAAATCCATCTATGACTACACTAAGTAAACGGTAAGTAAACATCAGTAACTTTCACAGCCTTTGTTGCATTCTTCAAGCACAGGAACTAATTTCCAGATCCCTGATCTGGTTTTGACCTCAAGTTGCCTTCTCCTCTCCATGGCATCACGGTGTCAGTTTGACAAGCTCCAGAAACTGGAAAATGCAGTTGTAGAGAATTGTGCTGCTAGTAGGCAGGCAGTCACAGCCAGAGGTTACTGCACATCTAGGAATGGAATCATTTGATGCCAGTTCCCCTCAGCTAGCTCTCACAATCTTTAACCATCATTCCATGTAGTACAGCACTGATGGATGAAAGCAAGTAGATGGGCCTAAGTTCATTTTTAAACTGGAGCCCAGTGTGTGTTTGCATGCATGTATGTCTGTAAGGACACCATGCTTTGTTATTGTTAGGTTATATGTTTGTTGTCCTAGTCATTTCTTCACAAATAATGTATGATTATCAACTTGTAAGCTACACTGAAAAGGCTTTTGGAAAAAAGAGGAATGAA